>NC_088171.1:94451411-94491411 GCF_028769735.1 Zonotrichia leucophrys gambelii
GTTTTGCTCTTAAAAATATATCCAAACTTTATTTTGGCTGATGACACAGAACACTGCAGAAAAGAGGGCTTGGTTCAACTTTCCTTGTGTTATAATAGCCCTCCTTCATATCTTTCTGAAATGTACAACTGAAGAAACATTATATGCTAATACTTCAGCTAACAATAGGTATTCTACACAGATGTGTCTGATATCCACGTAAGTTCCCAAAGTGGGGGTGGCAAGCTGTCTCTAGCTTCAGCAGGGTTTGAAGATTTGCATGATACAATAGGTGCATGCAGCAGGGAAAAAAGAGGTGAAGTGTACAAGGAATTAAAAAAAAGGAAAACAACTCTTTCTGACAGTATCCTATAGGCCAAAGGATTGCTTGTAGATAATCATGGATTAATTGTGAATGTAAAGAAAGAGACACTTTTTTTTTATCAAAGCTGTTGCCTCGGGGCAAACTCCAGTGCCATGAAAGCCGGAATGTTTTCTTTTATCACAGTTCCTTTTCTGGCACCTGAAATTATTTCTTTCATGTCTGATAGTGAGGAACGAGGCAGCATAGCTCCCCAGAGATGAGCGATTGTTACCATGGTCTCACAGCATATTGGCAGCCGATGTGGCATGCATGTACACCTGTCACTCAGGCTGAGCAAAATGCAGATGTGGCACAAAAACCTGAGCTCACTCACTCGGAAGCCTCCCCCGCTCACACACACACACACACCCCAAAACACACACGTCTTCCCGGGCCCCCCTCCTGCCAGGACGTGGCTGCTTTTCAGCCCACACATATGTGAGTGCACTCAGACGTTATCAGGCCTGTTTAATGCAATGATCCTGCATTAGCATTTCTGCAGGGCAAACACAAATAAACAGGAATGTGCTGGAAAAAAAAATGTTTGAAACAAATTTCTTTGCAAGTCAGGCAGAGAGAGAGAGAGAGGAGCCAATTTCCTTCATATGAACTAAGACCTTTTAAATGACGACTCCAAGGCCGAGAAGGGGTTGCTGATAGATGCTTTTTTACTTTTTGATTTTCTTCAGGCTTTGAGCCACTCACATCACTGGTGTTAAAACAGGCAAGGTGTTGAAGTTGTCAAAAGGCAAACAGATAAAATTTTATGTTAATCATAGGATTTGGGGGTAATCTGAACTCCAGTGAAAGGCCCAGCACACAGGCAAAGGAAGGAGACAGGCCAAGCAATTTTTTCAGAAGATATTGTATCTGGTGTGGATGTGGGAAGCGTCTTTGGCAAGGGGTAGGAGAAAACTGCATTGGAAGAGGAAGAAAACAGCGCATATGTATGGCTCAAAGGTTAACAAACATGTTGAGGTGAACTGGATTTGTCCATGTGAATGATCTGACGTTTTTGGTCAGTGAGACAGAAAGTATAATGCAAAATGTAATGTGAACCCTCTCTTCTCTCTCTCTTTTTCAAACAAATTGCCAATTTAGCTCCTGGGATAAAGTAAATAGCACACTGCCATTTGTTTTAAGGGGAAATATGACAAGGAACCCGAATGCGTTCATCTCAAATTTGTAAATCCATTGCTTTATTGAACCATTTGTCCATTCTTATAAGCTGATTTATAATAACTGTAATGTGATTCATCATGTCATCTTGTAAATAAATGTGACACTTCATTAAACACAGTAATCAAATTTAAGCAGTCCCACTTTCATGCTAACAACTGAGACCTTTATGATTCTATTGCTCTGAAGATACTCCTACTCTAATGAAAGTAGCATCAAGCAAAGAATAAAATGAAGCAGAGGTTGATTTTCAAGAGGAGTGATGAAGAAATAAATATACTTTTAGTAAGTAGGCAGTAATGAAATTAGTAATGGCCTGAAATTTACTGTAACAATGGTTTTACAAGATACTCCAGTTGGGATGTTTTATTGTCAATAAGGAATGGACAGTTTGAACATCTTGGAAAATCTGTTGTAGGATTAACAAAATCCTTTTAGAGCCTGAATTTCAGAAAGAATTTTTTCATGCTATTTTTGTGTTTGCCATCTGGAATGACACTGCAAGCTGGCAAACACAAGAATAATGTGAGATATTTCTATCACATAGAGTTAGCTATGGATTCATCAGGGAATGTAAGCATCTGAATATCAGTCAGATACCCAGAATCATCCCAGCTTTGACCTGCTTTGAGGAATCAAGCAGACCCTCTATTAGAATTAATGTTTGCTTTCTTTCAGGAAATGGTCACCTCCATCTCCCGAGGGATAAGTGTTCAGGGAAAATTCAAAGAAGTACACATGAGGAAGTAAGCACAGAATACAGCTTTTCTGTCTTGGTTGGGAATGATTTATGATGTTAACAACAGCAATTCTGTGTTGTAAGCCAGATTTGCAGGTGAAGTAAATAATTTTGAATTACCTTGGTTGAGGATTTGGCCTACAGTTCTTAATTATGCCCTCTATTCATCAGCTGTAAGGAAAAGGCTTATTTCTATGGCCCTCCTCTCATGCTGATACTATTCTAGAAATGAGCACGGAATTCAAGATCAGAACATTTGGGCTTTCAAGCCAGGAATGTGAGATGAAAAAGCAAGCAATGTAGCTGGGTTATTTTAATCAGCATTATCAGGATTTTGGTGCCCTACAAGGAAGAATGTCTGCTTCCTACTCACAGGACTCTGTTTTAACCCCAGTTAGCTGGAAGTAATCATGACACTGAGAAACTGAGACACATTTCAGTTGTTGCCTGGAATATCAAATGCATGAATGTGTGCTTGTGTATAGCTTTACTGCTAAAGTCTGATTTAGTTTTCCAAACAAAATTGGAGTCTTCTAAAATTGAAGACAGCTAAAGATAGCATTTTAAGCAGGCTGAAAGAGAGCAACGGGAACTGCATGAAAGACAGTCCTCAGAAACAGGAGAAGTGTTGAAAGGTAGTGAAGGCTGCGCTCCAAAATGAAAGAGCCCTAAGTATACAGGCACGATAGAAGATGCCAAGGAAATTCAACTCCAGTAGAAACCAGGGAAGATCTATCACTGTCTGTTAGAGGGTGCTCAGCACTTTCAAAGTTCCGTATGTTAAACATCTAGCTTCATATTTCTAGTGAGAGAATGGAGGAGGATTCTGCACTGAGAGTCTGACAAGCAGAAAGGCCCAAAAGAGATGAGGGTGCCTGCAACCAGAAAAAAAAAAAAAGGGCAAAACTATGAAATAGCAAAGCAAGATAAAGGAAGAGAATAAATATTGTTTCAAGTGTTCCACACTGAAAATTATGCTGGAACAGGAAAACAAAGAGAATGGGCTTGAAAAATTTATTCTAAAAGAAATGAAATCACCTTGCCTGGAGACATAAAACTGTCCCTACACCCCACCAAAGTTTATAGTTCAGGAATAAAGAATGGTTGGAGTGGATCTTGGAGCTCATCTGTTGTAACAGAAGCATCCTCAAGAGGAACAAAGAGGTCCTGAGA
Organism: Zonotrichia leucophrys gambelii; assembly: GCF_028769735.1. NCBI lineage: Eukaryota > Metazoa > Chordata > Aves > Passeriformes > Passerellidae > Zonotrichia > Zonotrichia leucophrys. The sequence continues at coordinate 94,454,846 of NC_088171.1, forward strand.
TGAGGTGATGAGCAGTATTTGTTAAATAGCTTGTAGTTAGGAAGCACTCTTAACTAAATGTGTGAACAGCAGTCTTCAGGAAGAGAGAAAGGATGAGTTAACTTTATTTAAGGCATTCAAGAGTCAAGTCTTCAGTAAGGATTTGGTATTATTTGGATTGAATCTGAGAACTGTTCTCACCTGCATTGTAGCACTTTGATATTCCTCATTGAGAAGGAGAAAGTTTGTTTTTTCCCAAACAATTTCAGTTGTAGTGTTTCTAGGTATTCTTTGGAGCAATTATCTTGTAATTATATTCTTTATTGAAAAATTAATTTCAAGATGTCTTCTGTCAGCACAAAAATTATGCCCAAATATTTAAACCCTAATCCATAGCCTTGGCTAGCTCAGGTGTGCCTGCCACTTGGCAGTACTACTCATTATCATGTGAAGTATTTCTAGTGCATGGGTCAGTTCTAGATGCCAAGAACAGATGAATGCTGATTAGAAAATATGAAGTATCTGGTGTGAAAGTCTTAGCTTGTCCTCCAAGCAGCAGCTGGATTCTGCATTATCAGGATTTACTGTTATGTTCATGTGTTTTGAAGGAGCAAAATTACTAGATGCAAATGGACATTTTATTGCAAACTGAACAATTTCCAGAATGAAATTCTATAATTCAGAGGTCCAGCTGCCTAGAGGATCCATAGCATTGAGATGGACATGCAGATTTCCTCCAACAATAAGTTGAGAGGACTGAGACCTCAGAATGGGATCCACAATAGTAGCCATGGTGTACAGGAAAGATAAGCAATGTAGGAAGAAACTTAGGAAATGCAAAGAATTCAATAAGGCATGGACTGCTGGGAAGTATTTCCTCTTCAGCCTATAGGTATATACCAACCCTATGAAGTTCATCAAGGGAAAGCGCCACATTCTGCCGCTTGGATGGGTCAATCCTGGATGTTTGCACAGACTGGGGACCAAGATGCTGGAAAGCAGTGCTGTGGAAAGGGACCTGGAGGTTCTGGTTCATGACAAGTCGAATCTGAGTAGTGCCCTGGCAGCCAGGAGGGCCAGGGGTGTCCTGGGGACACCAGGCACAGCAACACCAGCCAGGAAGGAGAGGGGATTGTCCTGCTCTGCTCTGAGCTGGGGTGGCCTCACCTCCAGTGCTGGGGGCAGTCACCATATAAAATATTAAACTATTAGAGAGTGTCCAAAGGAGGGCAATGAAGATGGTGAAGGGCCTTGAGGGGAAAATGTATGAGGAGTGCCTGAGGTCACTTGGTCTGTTCAGCCTGGAGAACAAGAGGAGGAGAGGAGGACTGAAGGGAGAGGAGACTAAAGGGAGACCTCATTTCAGTTCCCACTTCCTTGTGAGGGGAAGAGGAGGAGCAGACATCAATATTGTCTCAGTCCTGACCAGTGACAGGACCAGAGGGAATGGCCTGAAATTGTGTCTGGGGAGCTTTAGTTGAGGTTAGAAAAAGATTACTCACCCTGAGGGTGTCTGGGCACTGAAACAGGTCACAGTACCAGCCTGACAGAGCTCAAAAAGCATTTGCACAATACTCTCAGGGATATGGTGTGGCTCTTGGGGCTGTCCTGGGCAGGGCCAGGCACTGGACTTGATGATCCTTGTGGGTCTCTTCCAAGCCAGCTTATTCTGTGAATTTCTGTGAAATTTGCTTCTTCAGCAGTACAACATTTTACTTAATGTGCTGTGCCTAATAGTTGACATACTTGGACCAGAAGAAACCTCAAATTTCATTTCTTCTTCAGCCTGAGGGTCTTCACAGAATCACAGAATTGTTGGGTGGGAAGGAACCTCTGATCTTATCCAGCCTAACCCCTTCATTCAAGCATGGACCTCAAGCACATGTTGCCCAGGACCAAGTCCAGTAGGGCTGTGAATATCTTCAAGAATGGATATTCCACTACCTGTTCAGGCAAACTCTGCCAAAGTTTTGCCATCCTCACAGTACAAAAGTGTTTTCTTGTATACACATTGAATTCCTAATATTTAAATTTATGCCCATTTTCTTTTGTCCTGTCACTGGGCACCACCCGTAACAACCTGGCTCCATCTTTTTCACTCCTGTCCACTGGGTATCCATGTCTCACTTGATCTGGGAATCCGAGAGCTAGACAAAGAAATCCAGTGTGTCTCTCCAGAGCTGAGCAGAGGGGAAGGTTCACCATTTTTGACCTGCTGGCAGCACTCCTTGTACTGCATTACAGGATGCTCTTGTCCTTCTTTGATGCAGGGGTGTGTTGCTGGCTCAGGGTCAGTTTGCTGTCCACTGGGATCATCAGTCATCTTATCGTGGTGCATTTCAAATTACATGGTCTGGCTATGACAGCAATAAGCCTCTTCTGGCAGTGTGGAGGACAGGCCTGGAGTAGCAGTTTTTATGCTGTGTGGACATTTCTCCATTTCTCCATTTCCCGCTGTAAGACCAAGGACCATGCACTGTTTTTCCCAGGATAGTAACACAGCTGAAGACAATCTCAGCTCAACCCATCAGATACTGTCTTCATGGACAAGAATGGATATACACTCCCTCTTGTTAAACAGACCAGAATGCCATCTAAGATTTTTTGGGATGCAGTTAATGCTGTTGAATGGAGTTTAGCTGTGTCCAGCAAAGTGCCACAAGTAGCCTCCACGTTAGTGGAGAACAGCTAACGTGTGTTTATTTTTGCTTTTGCAATAAATGTTGCTGGATTTGACCTCAAAGTTCCCAGGCTACTTAAATTCTTGGAAATTTTAATTGTGAAGTGACCAAAAACCCTCTTAGCACCTTCCACGGTGGTGGCATTTAGAGCAATCCATGTGGGGCTAATTTTTATGGAGGAGCTGGTCTATAACAGGGCAGGACTCCCAGTACTGCAAGAATGAGGGCTGAATGGACAATGGTCATTAATTTGGGACACATGATAAGAAAAGTCTGGAAAAAGAAAATCCCATGGGTTTTCTCTTTAGTTATGGAATAAATGGAGAAGTCAAGACAGCTTTAAAAGAGACGGTGTATTTCAGAATCTCATCCCAAATGTTAAGGAGTGCATAGTCCCTCTCAATGTGCCATTCTAGTTGTGGCAAAAAGGTGATGTTGTCCTTTCTTTGACAAATAGTTTCCATTTTCATTTTAGAACAGATTTCTAGTCTTCTAAGGTGGAGAAACAAGGAAAATGAAACACTTCATATCAATCTGTAAGTATAAAGGCGTCTTTATATACTCTCTCTACCTGAAGAGATGAAGTCAATATTACACCTAATGCAAAGTTTTGACAAGACTTTCATTGGTTTACAAACAATTTGTTTTCCTTCAGTCCTTACCTGGCCTCTCCAGTAGTGCCAGACAAATTCAGCAGATATCAAATCTGTGAAGAGTGTAGAATGCCCATTAGAAAAAGAAATACATCTGACCCTCTTCAAAGGAACTTTGGGGGGAAAAAAAAGCTATTAAAACATCCAATATGATTATTTTTCTTTTTTTTTTTTTTGTCTTTGATTTATCCTGAAGTAATCTAGAAGTTAAATATATCATTCCAACTCTCATAGCGAACTAGGTAAGTCCACCAGTTTGGTTGATACAGCTTAAGGAAGCTAATTATCCCTGCTTGTCCAGGAAGAGGGGATGAGCACGAAGAACAGATGTGGTAAAAAAAAAGGATCCAAAAAGCCCACATATTAATTATGAAAGCATTAGGACACACTTATTTCATTAGCTTGTCTTTTTTTCTTTTAACCAACTGCTAACTAATTTCTAACTTCTCAACTTCTGCACTCATCTTGATGTTCATTAAACCAGTGACTGGCACTATTCCATGTCTGGCTGTCAAAGTGCAGAGAAATATAGTCATAAGCTGACTGAATATGCATGATGCTGTCAAGCATTGCTACTTAGTGGCATTAATATTGCTATCATTTATTGTTTACATGTTTAATGACCTTATTGATATTATACACTGTTAGCACTACTAATTATAAGACAATAAGCATAATTTATGAACAGTTTATAAGGAAATATGTAATAAGTGATTAGTGACAATACCTGAAATAGTTGCAGATTTTGTGTGTACATGCTGTAGATGATTTTAGATTGATATTATTGTCATATAAATCTGTTTTGACACTCTTAGATATCAGGAAGTGACCTATATAAAATCATTTTTATCTTCAGCAGAGAACTGATCAAAGCTATAATTATGGTGTGATTGCCTTGGTTTTACCTCTAGTTAGTGAAAAAGAGAGTAAAGAAAAAATAAAATTAAAAATCTCTCATAAATCAGATTTTTCAGGTTCTGACAGTTCTAGTTTTTGGTCTGACTGAGCATTATTTCTTTAGCTAGAACCTGAGGAATTATAGACCATATTCTAGGAGATGCTGACCATCTTTTGAGTATCCTTGGCTTTTAGGATATGACCTATCTTTCCAAAGGGAAATCTTTGTCCAAAATTTAAATTTTGTAGGCTTTAAGTGCTTAAACTTTGATAGTAACTCAGTTCTGCAGCTTTGGGCAATACTGCAGGTTTGATGTCAACCACCTGAAATTCGACATAGGAATAATGGCAGTGACCCTCACTCCTGGGTCAGGTCAGGTTGGTTTTCTCAGTGAGGACCAGGACAATTTGCAAAAAGAGCTTTCAGAGGCATGCCACAGGTGAGCTGTCTCTCCTTTTCCTCTATTCTTGCACTCTACAGGACAAGGACATCCTCTCCCAAAGCCCATGGAGGTGCCCACAGGAGGTACTCAGGGATACCTGCAGCCTCTGCTGTCCTGTGTCCTGCCTGTGCAGCCACATTTGCAGCACCAGGTCCTGTATGGGTTGCAAAGTCATAGAACAAGGAGAGAAGCCTTTGTTCTGCTGGCAGGACTAAGGCACCTTGCCCAAAATTGTCTCAGAAATGCCACGAGGAACAACAGACCTGAATTCTTCATAGGCATACCCCAAACATCTTCCCTATCAATGTTCACAGCTTTAATCTTCTCAGCTGCAGGTAGTGCTGGCTAGGAAAAACGAGGTATTTCTGTATAATGATATGATTAAACACTATTCTTTGTAAGGAAAACTAGAAATTTGAAACTTTCACCATAAACACTGCACTTTTTGAGAAAGGTGCTTCTTCCAGGAAGAGGATAAACTCTTAGCAGCAGCCTGCATGTTCAAGTCATAAAGGAAGAAGGACTGATCCTGTCAATCCTTCCACAATGCCTTTCATTTCCTACCTGTTGCTGCTTGCACAGACCTGATTTTTAATGTACCTAAGCAGGAGTGGTGACCTGTGGGAAACACGTCCAGAGAGGCTCATATTAGGATTTTTTAAGGGTCTGCTTTTCCCCCTTTCCTAACAGCAGGGTCACTAGGACTCAGGATTTCATTGTGTAGGGAAAAGTCCTGTAACTGCTGAAATCAGGGTCTGTAACACAACCAAGGTATTAAAGTGTCTTTATATGGGGGGGAGGGAGTAATAGAGAAGAAGTCTTTTTAAAAAAATACAAACACCTTATCAGTGCAGAATTCTATCTCCAAGATCAATGCTAAGAAGCAAAAGTAGTAGAAGGAGAAAGAAATAGAGGAGAGACACAGAATGAATAAATGACCAGGAAATGAAAGAATAGTAGGAGAACAGAAAAGGAACACAGAGCTGGTATTGACACTGAATGGAGAAAGCACAAAATGAAAGATATAATAAAGGCCTATTTTTATACTGACATGAAAAATTCATCTTGGTGGATTTATAAGCAATTGTGAATTCAGCAGTGTCCACTAATTTCTGACTTAAAGTAAGAGAATCAGCATGTGATAAATTATGTTATGCTCATTCATATGCATAAAATTGTAAGAAATCTATTTAGTAGAAAAATAAAGAGTTACATGTGTAGGATTAGCAAGGTTACTTCTGCAAAGGCTTTACCGAGAAAAGTTTCTTTTAAGATCTAAAAGAACATTAGAAGGTTAACTGAAAAGGAAAGTTCATTCTGAACTAAATTTCTTGGAAAACATGGATCTGACCTTCCCTCCTCTCTTTTGAGAATTACAGACTTACCATGATTTACTCCATTGACATATGCTCTGAATGGAACTGGTTATATTTGAATGTAAGTGTAATTATATGTAAGTACTATAATTTTATCACCATGATGCTACAGCTATTGATTACAGATAATTGTCTGAAGTCTACAGATATGGTTGTGTAGGGCTGACAGCTAGTATAATCTGTTGGGTGTCATCTCCCTGTGCTATTGGAGGAAAATGAAATTAGACCTTAAGAACATCACCCCATTTCAATAGATATCTGAAAAACAGAGGGTCATTATTTTATTGCATATTTCCTAAAGTGAAAAAACCTTAAGTTCTTTCTGGAAAGTGTCTGCAGAACTATAAATGTGAGAACTATTTTAGTTATTGTCTCAGTGTCTCAGATCAAATGAATGCAGTTTGCAAAAGGTATTTCTGTCTCCAAGGAAAGCCATTCCTTGGCATCATTATTTCTAAGAGAGATTATACAGGGCAAATTCTGCTTCTCTTGCTTCTAAATTGTCTTCAGATTTGTCTCCCAACTCTGAAGCTACAGCATTCTTACATTTCATGCAAAGTGTTTATAAGTGAGTTTGTTCCTGCTGGTAGAATTCAGCTAACCAATACCTCAAAAGGGGAATCAAAGCATTTTGAAGTTTGCAGTTCTGAGTCTTTGTTTATGTTTGTTTTGCTGAAGTTTGAAATGCAAAAACCGAAATGTTAAGATCTTCACTGAAATGTCCCTCTTTCTGGGCAATTCTAAGATTCTCTTTCCAAACTAGCCAGATTGTCCTTGGAGCTACAGCATGCTGTTCTGAGAGGATGAAAAGTTTTAAAAATGTGATTTTGCTTTCAGAAGCATCAGAAAGTCCTTCCTGTTAACTGTACCGTTAAAATAAAGCAGGACTTCTGAGTAAAAACCAGCCTGTTTCGGTATTTTTCCCCACTGTGTTGTAATTGTATTCAAAACTGGTGGAAACTGGAGAAAAAGAAAAAAATCTGAGATAGAAGAGAGAGAGATTAGGAGACTAGAACTGTGATAAGCCTCAGGACAGATGAGCCCAGTTCCAATGAAATGAAAAGACAACTAAAGCCTCATCATATCATCTCATCAAATGGGGTTCACTCACAAGATGCCTCTCCTACTGTCGTGGTTTGACCAGGAAGGAGTGGGAATTCTGGGAAGCTGTGGTCAAACCAATGAAGGTTTTGGGTTTGAGACTGGCGTCCGGTGTGGCCAGTGGGGTTTGGACACACCTCCGAGAATACACAGGGGTTAAAAGCAAGGCACTGCCCTTGGCACTCTCTCTTGGGACGTCGCAGCGCAGAGGTCAGATCTCTTCCCCCGTCCAGCCTCTGCTGCTGGGCGGGGGGAGGGGCAGCCATGCGGTAGGCCCGGGGCCTGGACAGAGAGGGGGGTTGAGGGGGCTTTCAAGGATGGAAGGGTGGAGGAGCCCCAAGAGACATCGAGACATCGGGCAGCCAGCCCCCCCCCCCCCCCCCCCCCCCCCAGGAGAGAGAGAGAGAGCCGGCAGCACCGAATGTGATGGCAGCCAGCCAGGAGGAGAAGGGGGGAGGGAGAGTGCCCGGCCGGCCGCAGCAGCAGCACGTGTGGGAGTATCATCTCGTCCCAGGACAGACAGAGACTGAAAACTTTTAACCCTTTCTTGCATGATTGGGGCCTTGCAAAAATGCTAATCCTCCTCGAAGCTGAATAAGAAGGGAGATAAGAGATGAGATAAGATAAAGACCTGGCCCGAAGAATGTGGAGATGATTGGATGGGGAGAGATGATTTGGAGTGGCCTTTTGGCTGGACTTTTCTCGTGGCTATGGACTCAGTTGTTCCTGTGACACAGACTGCATTTAGGGGAGGCAGTGCCTCAAAACCAGGAAGGTTCTTCGTGAGGACCCCCCGGCCCCAGGGGGTTGGAAAAATATGGGGGGGACAGATGTCCCAAAAGCAGAGACTGTGCCTTTTTGGAGTGAGACAAGGCATCCTTGAAAGACAACCCTAAAAGCAGCTCTGGCCATGTCTCGGTGGTGAGAGCACTGAGCATGGAAGGAAGATGTCACAAGCGGCAAATGGACTTTCCGGGCGGTGCCGAAGTGACAGGGAAGCACACGAGGTTTTCAGTGTGTTTCCACGAGAAGCCTATGGAACGAGAAAGACTCCTTTCCTCTTCATGAACTGAAGTTTGAGTATACTAAAGTGTCGTGCCAGGGCTGGGCAGTTGGTGTTTTTTGGGAGAATGTATCGGATTGGGAAAGTCAGGGAGTGGGGAGGAGGAAAGTTTTTTTTGTAAGGTTTTCAATTTCTTTTTTTTCTTTCCCTATTTTCCTGTAGTTTAGGTAATAAAGTGTTCTTTATGTTTAAGTTAGAGCCTGTTTTGCTTATTCCTGGTCACATCTCACAGCAGACACCAGGGTGAGGCATTTTCATGGGGGGCACTGGCTCTGTGCCAGGCTCAAACCATGACACCTACTAAACAGGAACTCAGCTGGGCCCATCATAACCCCATAAAACAAGTTCTAACTCATGAGAGTAGGACAATTAAAGAGTGTCTGTGCTTCAGAAATGGCTGTTGTACCAGGAGCCATTGGTGAAAAGCTGCACACGTCTAATACATATCTGTTCCTGTAAGGATGTCTGCTATCCATTAATTAAAGGGTTTGCAATTTCATTTCAACCAACATACTTGCCTTCTGCTCATTATTCCTAGTAATCTCTTAAATGAGTGAAATATCCAGCATTACAGTATCAGTTGTATACTGCTTATGTCTTAAACACTGCCTCTTCATGAGTGTTTCCGCGAGCAGAGCAGCCCTGGTGCCAGGCAATCTTCATAGAATCATAGAATATGAATTGGAAGGGACCCATCAGGATCATCAAGTCCAACTCCTGTTCCTGCACAGGACACCCCAAGAACCACACCAAGTAGCTGAAAGCGTTGTCCAAATGAGGTCTCCCCTCCCTCTCTTCTCCAGACTGAACAAACCAGGTGATCTCAGCTGCTCTTCATTCGGCTTCCCCTCAGGAACTTTCAAAATCCTCATGGCCCTCCTTTGGATGCTTTCTAATAGTTTAATATCTTTTTTGATATTGTGGCACCCAGATGCACACATAGGACTTGAGACAAGGCTGCCCCAGTGCAGAGCAGAGCAGGACAATCCCCTCCCTTGCCTGGCTGGTGTTGCTGTGCCTGATGCACCCCAGGACACACTTGGCCCTTCTGGCTGCCAGGGCACTGCTGACTCAGATTTAACTTGCAATTGATCAGCACCCCCAGGTCCCTTTCCACAGTGCTGCTCTCCATCCTCTCATTCCCCATTCCAGGGTTTCCCTGTCACAGGCACAGAATCCAGCACTTGGCCTTGCTAAATGTCATATGTCTGGGGAGTGTCCAGTCCTCTAATTTGTCTAGGTCTCTTTGTTCTCAACGGAGCTGAAAGTTCCTCCCAATTTTGTATCATTGGCAAACTGAGTATTCCTCCAGTCACGAGTCTGAGTCATTAATGGAGATACTGAAGAGCACAGGGCTGAGGACTGAGCCCTGTGGAGCCCCACTAGTGGCAGATCACCAGTCTGATGTCACCCCATTCACTGCAACCCTTTGTGCCTGACCTGTGAGCCTACTGCTTGCCCACCACATGATGCATTTATCCAACTATGTGCTGGATGGTTTGTCCAGAAGAATACTGTGCGAGACAATCAAAAGCTTTGCTGAAGTCCAAAATCTTGTATGGACACCTCTACATGGAGGATGAGCTCATCACCTGGATATAAAGCCTGAGCTTATTGCTTATCCCCTCACCACTGGTTTTGCCTCCCTGTGACTGGAGAAGAGCTGAGCATGCAGGCTGGCCCTGGATGAGTACCTGCTGTCTTGGTGCTGTCCAGAGAGAAGAGTACTGGAAGATTTTTTATTCTTGATTTTTCAAAGATGAATTATTTGCCCTCACATTTATTATGGGGGAAAATATTGGTGTTCCTTACGTGACTGAGTTGGTGTGATCTTCAAGCTGTGCATAGCCTGAGCTCCCAGTGTGGTCATCACCTATTCCTTTAAGATGGAGGAGATTTCCAAGTTCTTGGCTGGCCTTGTTCAGGTCCTTTGAGAGCTAGTGCAAGCAAGTAATAATGATAGCATGATGATGTGTGTCTTTCAAAGCACAAAATGACCACTGCAGGTGGTGACAATCCTGAAAACTGCAAACTGCACCCTTTAAAAGCTCACAAACATTTTAATGAGACTAGGAAATAGTGGAGCAGAAGTCCATTCCCTGGACGATGATAGCGACATGAGTAGGAAATGTACGAACCTAACCCGCTCTCTTTGCAGCCTGCAGCCTGGAGTCCTTCAGGACTACAACTATGCAGGGAAGAAGCCAGGAACGCTTCCTTTGGGACCACAGCTAATTAGAATATCCCGAAATTCAATGTCAAAACCTGGCCAGAAGCCTTAAAGAGAAATCCCATATTTAAGAACTTGAATAAAGTAACAGCACAGCTACAGAGAATTTCTTTATTTGGGGAGCTTTTCTATTTTGGAGGAATGGAAGTTCTGTGGCTTCTTTTTAATTTGGTTTCTTTTTAGAGAGAACCTTAATGGGGCCACAAAATTGTGGTTTTGTTTGGTTACAAAGCCTGTCACTTTGAAACAAGTAGAGAACAGGCTTCAAATATTTTAATTCTCTTTACATTAAATTTCTGTACACTGAACTCTTTGAAATATGCTGATGGAATAAAGCAAAAATATAATTTGTATCTTTAATGCTGCTTTTTCACTAATAGAGTGGCAGATTGTGGAAGGGGTCATATCGTTGCCAAATATGCCTACGTTGCAAATAATAAAATTCCAGCAAAAACAAGGGACTGGTCATGCAGAAAAATCTAAATATTTCCTACCAATGTGGTGAATCCCGTCTGCAAGCAATTAATTTTGAGCTATTTATAAATGCTGTTTTCTTCTAAAATTTGTTTTGTTTATTGCAGTTGTAGGTAACACCAGTTAATGCCTAAATTAAAAATTCTGAATACTACTTTCCAACAGCATTATACCCCACTTTCCTATGGTGCTTCTATACATTTAAATTTAAGCCCCTTTTGAAATTGGTGGAAGTGTGCATTTGTTTAAGACAATGCATGTGCCTGACTGTGTGGACATGGGCTGGACATGGGCAAGGACATGATAGCACATCAGTCAGAGGTTAGTCACACGCTTGAAAATGTTCAGGGAAGGCTTCATTGCTTTTCTGAACATGAGAAGTGCAAAGGTTACAAGTAGGCAAATACCAGCTTAGTATTTTAGAATGGACATTTGCATCAGCACTGGTATTTCCCTTAAAAAAAAAATCTTATTAGAGTGTTTTATCTAGACCTCTTTTTATGAGACACTAATAGAGTCTTCATAAAACCATGGGTTAGTTAAAAACTTGCCTTAGATGATGGTGTCATTACTGGTAGGCCCATGCTGCTCTCTTGGCATTCATCAGCTGGAGGCAAGTGGGCTGTCTCATGGGGAGTTGAGAACTTGCAGGTTATCACTTTGATTAGCTGCTGTAGGCAACTGGTGGCTACTGTAATTGCCTCCATAAGTCTGAAATGAATATACATTTCCTCTGACAAGGAAACTGTAGGAATATATGCCTAGTGGAAGCTTTAGGTTCCTATAATGCCATGGAGATCAAATTAAAAAAGGAGAGAGAGAACCTGTTGCAATCATACTTCATTAATTAAGCATCAATTTAGAAAATACTATGGCATTGACAGGTTTGAGACTGGCTGCTGATACTGTTTGGCAGGGACAAATTTTCAAGTGGGTTAATATGTAAGCCTTATGGAAGACAACAATGGTGTAACTGGGAGACTACCTCTTTAAAATATTGGTTTAAATTACGATGTATAAAGTGAGCCTAATGATTTAAGTATTTTACATAGTTATTTTAGAGTAGTTCACTCATTAGCAGCCATGTAGGCAGCACTAGGAGCAGGCTGCCCAGTGAGAAGTGTGGGGAGAGGAGCAGGAGGGGAGCAGAAACTTTTGCACAGCTCGAGCAGTGCAGGTCTGGGGTGCAGAGAAGCATCTCAGGGATGACAGGGGGAAAATGGTAAACCAGGAGCCAGAACTGCAGCTGATATCCAAACAGCCTCCACATTCATCTTCTCTCCCAGTTTTGATTTACATCAGCATCCTGTGTTGTTCTCCTATTTCTTTTCCTTCTTCAGAAACCTTCTTCTGCCTGTTTCTTTGGGAGATGTGCCAACTGTCGGGCCTTGGCAGGAGAAAAAGTGCAGGAGCTCAGCTCCTGGCAGCTCCATCTCCTTGAAACACTGTGGTTATGTGAGCTGAATGGCAAATGCTGGGACAAGGTGTTTCAAGAGGGGGCTGGCTGGCCAGCCCCACCGCCACGGAGACAGACATCCCGGCGTGATGCCCACAATGTGCTGGGGAAGAAGGCACGGCGCAGGAGACCTGCCCTGCTCCCCCTCAGTCACCAGCATCACCTGTCAAAGAGTTGTCTGCCTGCAACCCACAGGGACAGGGGAGTCCCTGGGCACCTGCCAATGGGTCAAAACCTCTGCAGGTTTTGGTTCAGTCCCAGTTCATTTTCTGCTTTGTGTGGATGCATGTGCTGGTTTATTCATCAGCGGCATTTTCCCATCCTGAAAATTATCTGACCATTCCAGTCCAACAGTATAGAGGGATATTGAACAGTGAGTCCAATGGGTCATGTTGTTTCATCTTTACCAAAAGCACATCCCTGTAAGAAGCAATGAACCCTGCACCTGTGTCATCAAGAGTAAAATTTGGCCAAGTGCTTCTGAATGAGGAAAGCAAAATAATAGACTGGAGAGCACTGATACACTTTTGTTTCTTGTTGCTAATATAGCTACCATTAATACTTTTGGGAAAGACAGGGTGAGAAATGAAAAAAAAAAAATCCCTAAAATCAGCTTCGATATCAGTTTTTAAGCCATAGCATCATCCTGGGGATTTATCATATCATAGCACTGGAACTGAACTTCAGATATTTTACAAGGAGAAGATTTTATTAAAGGCATTATGTTTTCATATAGAAAAAATTGAGTGGAGTCTATATTCTTCCTCTTTTCTCACAGGAAAACAAGTTGAGTATTTAGCAATCACACACTTCAGGATAAAAATGGTGTGTGTGCTTTTCACACATTTTCTACATAAATATTTTGAGGTTCCTGTAAAACAGGACAACTGCTTTTTTTATTCTTCATGAATCAGCCCCTATGTTTGAAACAAATCGTTGCAGCAACAAGGAATGACAGCATGACAGCCTAGTAGGTTATTAATGGGAGTGACAGCCTGCAAATCAGAAATCATGGCAGTGCATCTGTATGAACAGCAATTTGTGCTCAGTTGAATAACCAGGAAATCCAGAAAATCAGAAGAGGTTGGGGGAGGAGATGAATCAAACAGAAACCTTTTTAGATAACCCAAAGTTTCTAGAAGTAATTGAAACTTCATGGGAATAGCAACATTCAAAAGTTTACTAGTACAAATACTTAGGTTCACATATGTTTGCTTTGATGGCTGCTAAAGACCTCAAATTAGACAAAAGAAATGAGGGAAAATGTAAAAATGTTGAGAGGGTTTTTTTTATCTGTTATAGTAATATCACCAGGAAAACGTGGTTACTTAGCTTACTTAGCTGCTTTATCACATTTTGTGAACAAACTTTATTCACTATATATTCCAGATAGTAAAGCTCTGTGAGATGAATGTTGAAAACTTTCCATGAAGAAAAATCTCTGTATAATTTATAAATGCAGGTGTTTTGATTTTTCTATTATTTAATTCAGTTGTTCTGAGAAAAATCAAGCATATTTTGTTTCTCTTTTGGAAGAAATTATGCAATGTAAAGTACAGGTTAGCATGCTTCCAGTCTTAGTTTACATATAAGTTTATGGGGAAGCACTTTATGCACCTATAGATGTTGGGTTAAATTGTCCACACACATGTTTTTAGGTTTTCTAGATGCTACTGAAATTCTTCTGATGGGCATCTGAACCTGAATGTACTATTTCACTCTTAATGGGAACTATCTCAGTTATCAATGACTTTTTAGTGTACTTCTCAGTAATGTCAGTCTTGATATTTTCATGAGCTGATTGAACTCAAAAAGGGGATTAAGTTTCAGTTACATAGAAATTGCTGCAAGTGACCACCCAAGATGAGATTAATAACATTTCTGACTTCAGTCGCTGTATGGAAAGTGGAAAATTTGGCAGATCTAACCCTCAAATCTAAAATTTCTGCAACATATTGACTTTAAACTTGTGCATCTCAATTCAGATTTTGCCCTTTCAATTAGTGTCAGTTGTTTAACCTAAGGGGTATCAATCTCCCAGTGCTACATTCCAGCCATACAATTACTTGGGCAGTAGAACTTTAATTTATCTGTTCATCAAGGACTACAAACTCCAGGAATATGAACGTCTTTTTGCAGGTCCTTGTTAAATGCAGTAATCTTGCTTTATTACCATACAGGGGTTGCTAAAAGTGAAAACCTGAACGAAGCAAGGGCAAAGAAGGTCCTACCTTCACTGAAGAGAGACAATAGCTATACTCACCATGAAGAGCATTTACCTGATCATCAGGTCATCCATACCTGAAGCATAAACTTTCAGTGCTCCAAAGGAAGGAAAAGAGATCAAATATAGACAGATCACAGGCAGTCAGAAGCCCCATACCCTAAACTATATATTCCACCCCAAAGCAGTAACTATTCCCTGCTTTGTCTGCCTGTTTGATTCTAGTATAAAAGTTTAAAAAAAACCGTATCTGATAAATCTGAAAAATCCATTTTAGCTTGTGACAGTTTGCCTTTTTTTTTTTTTTTTTTTGCTTTCCCTGGCTTTGAATATTTCCAATAGCTTTTTTTCATAATAGGGTTTTCTTTTCTTCCCATTGTATTATCAAGCAGGCAGCCTTTGAATCTCATGTTTAAGTTTTATTTCCAATGTTACAGTAGCAATTTTGCATCTCTTCTTCATCAGTCTTTGTGTTTGATTTGTGTTAGAAGTTAGCTTACTGCTATGGGTAACCCCCAGGCAGTGCTATCATTCTGTCTTGAAGTGGAAAAAAAAAAGACTATGCCTTTTTGGATCACTAAAAATAAAATAAAATGAAAATAACTCAAAAGAAAACTCCCATTGGTTGAAAAGCTTTTTAATGTCAATACAAAATATAAACAAAACGTGGTTTCTGAATGAGTATCAAGACAAATAATCCTCTTGCCCATCTGTTACACTAAAATGGCCGCTGTGGTATAATGTTGTGAGGATACATGTGCCAGTAATGGATGAGATAAAAGCAGACATATGCTAGCAAGAAAGAATAAAAAAATGATCATAGTAAGTTATGAGCTGAACCAGTATGGAGAAATATATTCAGACATGAGAGTACAGTATCTGCCAATCTATGTGTAAAGCACATATTTCCACTGCATATAATTGTTCCAGTTGCTCAGTGCCTTCATCCCAAAGGACCTCAAGAATGCAACATGTCACCAGCATCAGCCTGGGTAAGGTTAATCCTAAATAAAGACTTCCCCATTTTCCTTAGAAACTGCTCATGAATCTATTAAATGACCTTTGTGATTACTTGGCATTCTTGGAATAATCTCAATTTACCTGTGAATCAATTCTAGGGTTTGACCAAGCTGAAAAATAACTACTCTGCTTTTAAGGAATAAAGACAAAGAGAAAAGATAGTGTTTTCTGTTTTATCTGTTAGAATTTTGTGAAGCTGTACATGAGATAGATTGATACATACTAGAGATTGCTTCTTGCCTTTGTAAATAGAAAGATTGGTAATGACTGAAAGCCACAACACCTGGAAGTCTGTGGTTTGTATGAAATAAATGGGTCGTCTTACTTACAGTCCTGGCAAACTTCAATTTGTCTGAAGAATAACTAAAACAAAGATGGTGACACAGAGGCTCCTTCATGCTCTGCTGCCAATGAGCCTCGTCTTACCCTCTGGTTGAAAAATGGTATTTCCTACAGGAAATTCCAAGAACTTAACATATGGAGTCACTCCAAATTGAAATAAGCCCAAATCTCAGATTTATTTTTTTTCTCTCACAAAATTAAGATTTCCAAAGTATTTAATTTTAGTCACACCAAAACACTGAAATAGCACAAGATTCACATTAAAATCTCCAGAGACTAGCGCTGAGACCTGTAGGGGACAGAGTACATTTCCATGATGCCTTTAAAAACGATGCTCTTGATCCCTGCTCTCATTTTAATGCAGACTTATTTCCCACAGCTAAGCTGGCATTGCAGAGAAGGCGTAGAAAGGAGAGGTGTGTACAAGCAGGCACACACAGCATCCTCAGCAGTCAGTTTGCTCTTTCCAGTCCATTCCCGTCAGGAATCAGTTCTGAACCTGTAGACTGGCCCTTCCACAGACACTGCACTCCTGAGCAGTGGACAGTCCCCACAACTCACCACAACAGCTTGACCTGGATAGCAGACCTTCACTATCTGCCATGTGAAGTTTTGTTCAGCCCCCTGAGCCTCCCCTCTGTGCTGTGTCCAACAGCACATCCTGTCTTCACATCAATTCCTGTTCTGCTGTGGAGCACCAAGCAGTGACCAGGAAATCAGCGTGCTGGATGAGGATGGTGCTTTCTCTGTCAGTTGCTATTGGGTCATCATTGCCTCATCACCTTTATTAATCTTTTTCACTTTTCTCCTTTGCAATATATTATATTATATAACAAAATTGCAAATTCAGGGGAAGTGTGTGTTTGTGGGAACAGTTTTTCAGTAAGTGGTAATATTTATTGTTCCTCAGCATTGAAAAATCAGCCCTTGTGTTCATAACCACACAGGAAGACAGGGCTTGCTTCTGATCTGGTGAGTGAAACTGTGTTCAAACTTTTCAGGAAAGAGATAAATATATTTAATTTTTAAGGAATGTAGTGACTTAAACTCTGAGTGTATAAGACAAATGCAATGTAATTGATGCAATTCCTTTACATCGATAATGTCCATTATAATGTCCATAATGTTGTGGACCAGCCTTCAGACACTGCTGGGGAGATGAATTTAAGAACAGAATCTAGCCAGGTTTCATCAGTTGCAGTGGACTACTCATAACAAGAGGTAAGACACTGGAACCTGGCGGTGTCAAGATTCCTCCGGGGAAAACCAGGCTCAACACATAATATTTAAGCTACAGCAGGACAGAAAAATGAATCTTGCAACCCAAAATACACAACTGGTGATTAAGTAGTGTCATATCATTCTTCATAAGGAGCCCATGTATGCAAGTTCAGACTATTCCTTCTCTGTGGAGGAATAGTCTGAATTATTACCAAATAATCCATACCAAAGATTTACTATTGCCTTTGGAAACATTTGGCAATTTTTTGATACAATTAGCTGCTACACTCACCTTAATGAGATTAATTCTCAGAACAGGTATTTGAACCTGAATTAAAGTCACACAGCAGAACAACCCAGATTGCTTTTGGCTATTTAGATCCAGGTGTGCTGTTGAACTATGGATTGTATCTGTTATTGTAAATAAAACACCAGATCTAATATATACACCATGATTCATTCTATTTTTCTCCAACACTTTTTTGGATTTTCTCTCTAAACTTTTCTTGCCTTTTCTTCTTCTACCATGACAAAGATATTGAGATAGGTAAGCCTGGCTTATATTCAGATTTGCTATGAAAAATGAAATTGTGATAAATTTGTATCCAAAATCAATTAATTTCTTTAAAGATGTAGAAGAATAATTATGGGAGGGGAGATGAAATGGAGATGAATCTACTGAGATAACTGACTTTAGATTTTGACAACGATTTTTTGCTAATGATAGAAAATAGCAGATTCTCAGATCTGCTTTGGAAGAACTATGTGGAAACCACAGCAAGTGTGCTGCAGAAATATTGAGATCCTCTACTAAATCCTGTATTCCCACAGCGTAAAGCAGGGGAGTATCTGAAGGGTGTGACTGGATTTTACGGTTTTATTGTGCTCAGAAACTTTCTAAATGTTTATGAATTGTTGGCAAAAGATTTAATTAAAAAAAAAAACCTTCAACCACTTAAAAATGTTTTAGCATGAGAAAGACAGGATACTTTGAGATCCCAATTACTTCTCTGATCAGCCAACATGCTCTGTTTGCATGAATTCATACAATTGTGGTGGAGAATCCATGTTATCCTATGGCATGTCTTCCTGTGGTGAATAAGTAAGCAGCTTAATGACTGCAAAGAGCTCTTGAGCCACCAATAAAGGCTCCTTCTTGTTGCATGGAGGAAAAACAATCCAGTTTTGAGGCCAGTAATTAATTACTTCGTCCTATCTCATACTCCAGCAAAGGCTTCCTTGGATGTGTTGTTCAAGTCACTTAGAACCTGTCCATGGAAAGTTTTTGCTGACTATAGTGGTGCACCTGGATGGAATTTTGTTCCTGAGCAAAAATCTATTTGGAAATCTATGGATATCAACCTTTTAGTCATAGAATTGCTTTGGTTTCTAGAGTCCTGTTTCTGTGCATAAACAGAAATGCCATCATTGTAGCAGATGAGCTACGTGGTTTGGTGTTACTTTAATATCTGAGTCCAGCTGGGATCCACATGTTCTGCTGAAACCTGGTATGGATCTCATATAGTAGATTTAACTTGAGCTTGTCTTGGCAATGATCTTGCTCAGATCAATTAAAAAAAGAGTGTTACTGAAAGATAATTCATGCTTCCCATTCCTGTGATGTAATTATAACTAGGGTATTCACTGCAGGTAGAGAAGACCTACTTTCAATTATTTCCCAGTTTCAGAGAGTATTTACCCAAATTCTTTACCTTTTAGCAGACTGTACTCTGGTGTGAGTCATCATCTTTCCTTCAGAAGCTCTGCTGCCAGGCTGAAACACATGCAAGAGGAGTTTTCACAGACAGAAAATTCCAGCAAAACTGTAATACCAGATTTTTATGGAATGGATTGGTGAATTTACAGCTGAAGCAAACTGTTTCTTTCTCTGTCTGTCATGTCTTGCCATCATTGCTGGGAAACATGGGAAGTAAAACAAGGGCACTGTGCTGAGGCTCCATATCCTTCACCTTCAACCCTCAGAAAGGGTCACTACTTCATGCTTTTGTATTCATTTTAGTAATTATATGTCCATTTCAGGTAAATTTTATATTTGTTGTAGATTAATATTAATAATCTGGTTTGTCAGTAAAGATTGTTTGTTCTAAATAATGTGCCCACAGTAGATGTGCTGATCTCCATGGTGTAAATGAGCCACTAAAACAGGTTCTCCAACAGTGGCCCATAGATGAGGCTGTGGAAATGGGTCTTCTGGGCAGTATTCATTTCTAGGATCAGAGGCCAAATACAAGCTGCCTGTGGACATCTTTGGGTATGAAACCAGAGTATGGCTTGGGCCCATGCCTCAGCAGCTGCAATGAGATATCTCTACTGCTCAAGCACTGCATTTTGGCAGGCTGTGTATGCATGCAGACCGTAAAGATCTGCCAGGTTCTCATGCTGAATCTAGAATTATGTCTTGTCTCAGTCTTGTCTGTCTTTTCTTGATGGCATCTATTTTGAATCATAGTTTTGAACCTTTTCATACAGACTTTTTAAGGTCAAAGCGGCTTTTAAAATGTTTAGACAAGCTTGCTGACCTGATTAAGACTAAGGATTGGGAATTCCCAGATTGGATATGCAATGAAAAGAAAGCAAATGGGTGATGGCTATGAGAAAGTGACAAATATGTAGAAAGAAAAGCTTAATTTTCAGGTACTTACAACCAACAAGGTGTGAACTGCTGAATTTCCAAAATGTATTTCATATGAAGAAACTGCCTTTTTACTTATCTGTAGTTTTAATATTCAGAACTTAAATACTGAGTCATGCTTCTACAGACTTGCAGAACCTTTCAGCTTGAATGTCCAGATTCACAGATTGGACTTTCCTTTTCCCTCTCTGCCTCAACCATTATGAGAAACAGTTGGTTTGTGTCTTGGATTTGTCTTTCTGTCCACAGCAGTATTTAATGGGAAGATTGTTTTACTGAGCCATGTGCACAAGTTTTTTCTCTACTTGACCTTAGCAGTCCTTCAGAGTAACTGCCAATGTGATCAAGACAATATTAGAAAGAAATACCTGTCTTCTTAATTTTATTTCTTTACAGCAGAGGAAAATTCAACATTTTAGCAAATTCCTTTTCTGCATACTCTTAGAAGAGCTCTGTGGATCACAACTGAAGAAATTCTGGTGCTTCATATTTCAGAAGAAAATATTTCCATGATTTTAATAATAAAAAATCCTGTTCTTCCCCCTCATTTTTCTGTCTGACCACTTTTATCACTTTAATCAGATTTTATTCAGGTTGTCTCCTCTTGAGTCCTAAAGCTGGAAACACTGACGATCATCGGGATGCAAAGTTTACTGTGTGATTCTTACTGCTCTCATACTGCAGCTGTAATTTTTTTAAATTATAGAAAATATCTGTGAAATATAAATACAGAAGTTAAATTTCAGTGGCTGTGGAAATGAGGTCAATATAATAAACCTGGAACACTAGATAGAATGTGAAGAATATGCTAGTGGATAATAACTGATGAAATCAGATAATTCTCTTCTCAAAGCCATAAATATAAAGATTCTCTAGGTAGCAAAAGTTAAATTTCTCTGTATAATGAATAATAACATTTAACTACATTTAAGAAGTTAGCTCAGCTGTTAGTGATGCAAATAGGAAGACCTTATTTAGCATGTTAGAAGGTGGCTAAGACTTCAATCGTTCCAGGTTTTCGAAGCACTAAGTAAGTTTGTGGGTTAGAGTGTCTTGAGTTTATGAGTATGGAATACAGTGTTCCACACCTTCCAAGGAACAGCTTGTGCTGCTCTCTGTTGTTATTGGCAGCATGACTGGGAGTGTGACATCCCTTTTTCTTACTGAATTTATAGCAATTATATTTAGAAGACAGAGCAAGACTGGGGCCTCAAAGGAGCGGAAGAACAAAAAGGATGTTCCCAAGGGATTGTTTACAGTGACGCACTGGAGGGTCCTGCTTCCTAACTGTCCTTGCTGGACAAATGGCCTGCCTCTTGTTGTTTTTTTTCTGTCCTGGAGTTTTTGTGTTTCCTTCTTGCCGGGGGAGGGAAGTGGTGTGTGTGTATGTGGTGGGAAAGAAGGGGAGGGGAAGAGAAGAGAGGAGGTTGGGAATCCCTGTCCAGCCCCTGCATGGGATCAGAACGTATAAACTTTTGAATCAGAAATTATACTGGTACTATGAGTTTGGGTGAATGGCAGTGTCCAAGATATATGAAGTATTTTTTCTTTTTTCATTGTCAGCTGATTCAATCCATAGGGGATCTTGAAATTATATGCTTAAATATTGCTGTACTGAAGTAAGTGTATGAAAGAGCAAATAAAACCAAAAGGCCAATATCAAAAACTTTGATTCATGCAAACTGACTCTACCCACACAGAAAATCTCACTTGCTTCAATAGCTAAAGACTAATTGGAAGACTGAAGGTTTGTAGTATCTAGGCTTTAACTAGTAATATGAATAACTAGAAACCTAACACCACAAATCAAATGTGTCAATTCCTGGGTTGCTTTGATTCATAGAGCCTCCAAAGAGTTTTGGAACTCTTTACTGCATACCAACATGTAAGTGTTTCTGTCCACAAACTAAGCAGAAAAGCTACTGAAGAAGGAAGGAAACTTTTTTTAATGATGAAGTAAGCAAGCCTAGGGAACAGATTTTGATGTTATAGTATACAACACCACACTGTTAAAATCATCCCCCCAGCAAGAGGGAAACACAAAAACTCCAGGACAGAAAATAAGCTTTTGAAATTGGTATAAACTATACAGGAGGTAGTATGAGGATATTGATGTAAGTCTGTCCATGGCAGAATTGACTATAACTTACAAACCCTGTTCAATACACTTGATTTTATCAAAGCTCAGGTTTACTTTAGAATAAAAAAAGTCAGAACCTCTAATATAGGAAGTGACCCTAACATTCTGAGTCACTTCAGCCATATATCACCCAGCCTTCCCCACCTTAGCTATAGAAAAGGTGGAGCTTTGTATGAAAGTAAGGATTAATAACACCTCTGTACTGTACTGGTAATGGTGATAATAGTACACAGATTGAGTTATTTGCCACAGGGCTTAAAAACAGAACAAAGGCTTGGCTGGACAACAGACATAGCTGCTTTCCATTCTGGTTTGTCAGTGCTAACGAAAATGTTGCTCAATTAGGTAGTCACATATAATATTGCCCAGGGTGCAAATCATGCCTTTCTTCCTAAGCATATTGTAGTCAGTTTGCATTATTGGAGTATGTGTGTTTTGAATTGTAGGTGTGTAATGCATCCTTTGAGCATTTCTGATACTATTCTTTCAAGTTTGTGGAATAAAAGAGGCCACATTCCAGAACAGTGTATTCTTCCACTTCTAAACAATAAAAAAGAGGCCATCTATCAAATTGGCAGGCTCATATCTTTTGTAACCATGTACAAACCACACTCCAACTGGATGAACAGCTGTCAGAGCAGTCTCTTGTCAGCAGGTGGGTTAAAGTTTGCAAATGCATGTGTACACGTGCAGGCATTCATATCCTTTTCTTGTGAAGATCAATAACAAGATTTCCAAATGTGTTTGCAGTCATGATGTACTCTGGATGCATTAGCTTTCTTTTGTTCTTTGGCCCACCTGTCTCTTGTTATCTGTTTGCAAGATGCTTGTCTACCATGTGAGAAACTTTTCAATGAGTGAAATCTCGAGAGATAAATAGTATAAGTGAATTTTGTTCCTTTGGTTCCTTCATAAATCCAATGTAAACACTTTGTGTCTAACCATTTGTCATAGTTTAACCCCAGAAAGCAGCCAAGCCCTATGTACCTGCTCATTCACTACCCTACCGGTGGGATCAGGGGGAGAATTGGAAGAGTAAAAGATAAAAAATTCATGAATTGAGATAAAGACACTTAAATGGGGAAAGCAAAAGCTGTGCATTCAAAGCAAAGCAAAACAAGGAATTAACTCACTTCTTCCCATGGGAAAGAAGCTGTTCAGCCATCTCCAGAAGAGCAGGGCCCCATCACATGTAATGGTGATGTGGGAAGACAAACACCATCACTCCAAACTCCAAATGTCCCCCGCCCTCTTCCTTCTTCCCCCTACTTCATATAGTTGGTGTGATGCCACATAGTCTGGAATATCCCTTTGGTCAGTTTGGGTCACCTGTCTCAGCTGTGTCTCCTCACAACCTCCCAGACACCCTCAAAGTCCTTGCCAGCAGGGCAGTATGAAAAGTGGAAGGGGCCTTGGCTTCATGAGAGACCTGCTCAGCAATAACAAAAGCATCTCTGTATTATCACCTCTGTGTTCAGCACAAATGTAAAACACAGCCCCATTCCAGCCACAGGGAAGAAAGCTAGCTCTACCTGAGACAAAGCCAGCATACCATTCTAGTGCCACATTTTCCAGGTCATGGATATCAGCTGCTTTCTAGTCTCATCTAGTATCATGCACATCTTGAAAAATTACATTGCAGTCCTTGTCTAGAATAGCGTCCTAGTCTTGGATCATTATTTCCTTGTGTAAAGAATTTTAGATGACAAGGTTTATGTGAAGGCAATGAAGAAACAAAAACTGGTCCAGATGATTCAGAAGCATTCCCACAGCAAAAGACACTCTGGAGAGAAGCTCATGCTTATGGACTGAGATGAACTTTCTTCAGGGCAGACATCAAGGACCGCTCTATAAACATATTCCCAAATCTACGTGATTCAAAATCAATACAGGTAGGCTTACCATCTTCCTAAGTATATGGATGTTTTCAGGATAGGTCTAGTCTTTACGCTAGACACAATGACAAACAAGTGCCTTAACACCTTCACTCTGGACAGGGAACCTGACTTGGTAAACCCAAAAGTTCAGGAATCTGAACTTGGTAGAAGGATTCTTGGTAATGCCTGTGACTAAGTAAGGTGTCCATGGTGGCTGAATATCAATATGTCCTACAGTCATTACATGAACTGCTCCAAGAGTGTCACACAGTGCAGATAACTTATCTAAGACATACTTACTGCCCACACATATTTCTCAGTGTCTGCAGGCATCACCTCCAGAATCACAGAACTCCATAACAAGATACTGCCAGAATGCTAAGAATCACGATGCTGAAAAAATAAATTGAAAGCATAAACACATTCATTCCTACTGTTTGGCATAAATATTTATTTTTCAATTAGACAAGATGTTCTGAGTAGCATAAATCCCCTTTATAGGTCTGTTTGGTTCAGTACTTAATCCGTTACTTTCCTGAGCAGTGAAAGCCCAACACTTAACTTTTTAACTTTCATCTCAGATAAGTGCCATAAATTTGCAAGGTGATTTAGAATGCAAATCATGAATAGAATTCAATACTTCTACTGCTAGTCCTTTATGAATCAAGACCCTATAAAACTTCATCAATATCTGTATTAAACAGTTATTGACCAGAATTTTATGGAAGCCTTTATTCACAAGGGACTAGAGTTCCCAGTATGAACCTAGGTCTTTGGGAAAGGCACAGACTGGTTTGTATTTTTTAAATTATTATTATTATTATTATATATATATAATAATAGCATTTATATCTGAAATAAACAGATAGACCCACACATTTTTTTCACAAATGTGAAAAATCTTATTATCAGATCATGTCAGAAGAGGGAAACAATATTGCGTTTTCTGAGTCATTAAAATAAAACCATATTAAATATTATAATAATAAAAAGGAATGAATAATGTGTTTTACAAGTTGAACCATGTAAAAGAAAATTAGGAAAAGAAAAGCAACTTAGAATACACTTGAAAAGTTGTAATTGAAAGACTAAGTAAAAACACAAGAAACACCAGCCTAGTTACTTGCCTGCAAAGGTTGTTTCATTATAAGAGTGTATTTCTCTTTGATTCAGAAGCTAGGATGTTAAAAATCCTACTCTGATTGAAGTTAGAGGTGTTTTGCCTTTGATTTCATTGATAGCAAAAATTTACCTCGTGTAAAGCCAAAAGAGATCTGATTAAGATCTAGCTGACCAACATTCTGTGTAAAGTTTATCATCCAAGGCAGTAACATTGTCAGTAAGGAAAAACATGGTGTATCCAGATAACCGATTAATCCCAAACTGCAAAGTGAGGATATAATGCAGGACTATTTAAATGTTGAACAAAATGTTTTGGGATTTAGTTTTTAGAAAAAGAATTATGTACCTTCCTAACTTCCCTGTTGTTGGGCAGGAGGAAAGCTTTCTAAGTGGCTTTATGCCAATTTAGACAGCTCAGTGTTGAGAGAATCTATGAGAAGCAGGTTAATCCAGCTTTTTAGTTGTTTTATTATGTAATATCAACATAAAACAGCTGGATCAGGATTGAAATGCTATTTAAAAAACACAGAAAATTGTTTATTAAGGATTTTTCTTCATTACTCCAGCTTTATGGTAACTTAAAGTCCTCTTGAAAATAGCAAGGTAATTCAGGTTTAACATGTTGCTTCATGCAAATACGGCCAGCCAGCCAGAATCAAATACAAACTTCTAAAACCTACTTAGTAAAATGGTGTCAATTTAAAAGAAAGAAAAAAAAGGCTGTCATTAGCATTTTCATGAAAAGATTTGTTTTAGCTTTTAAATCCAGATATTGTATTGCTTCGCCAAATAAAGCGTTATCTATAAGTTCTTTTACATAGAAAGATAATCAGAGATTTTTTTCTTATAGAACAAGCGTATTTTCTAAAACACTACATGGAAGATACCTAAGTAAAAACACAAGGTTTGGTTTATTTATATTTTGCCAATTTTAGAAATTTCATTGATTTATTTTTGAAAAAGACTGAAAACATTTTAGACAGAAAAATATGTTTGTGTTTTCATAAATAAATCATTGTTTGCTTTGAGAAAATTCTTTTTCAAATTCTTTTTCTTTAACATTTTTTCCTCAATATTATTTAAAACTGAAGTTATATTTTACATTAAACATGAATATCTTAAAAAATAAACATCATTTAAAGCTTTTGGTTTCATAAAGGCAAATAATTTTGTTCAACTTGAAATTTCTTTTCACCTTGTCAGTGTAACAGAAATTTGTTTCCAAATGCAGCAATGATATTTTCCTTCAGGTTGTGGAACTGCTACTGCACTAAACCCAAAACAAACAACACTATCCCCCTCCCCCCCATCTTATCTGTACTTGAAAAGAAAAACTGAATCCAAACTTCGCTTTTGGCCGCAGGATCTATCAGCCCTCTGCATGCTGTATGCTGTTTAATATGTGTCAAATAAAAAGAGTACACAAGTCATCTCCGTAGCTTGTCCTACGTGCAATCTAATTTGATGTACATATAGTAGCAGAGTATCCTGTAGCAAGAAGAAAACTTTTGACCTTTCCTGCTTTTGGAGAAGGCATAGAGTTGGGGATTCATCCAAATTGTTCTGGGTACAAATGACATGATGTATGGTGCTAGAAATATTCCTTACTGCGGCAATCAGGATGCTTTCATCAGTCAGTGGACACAGACTGACTGACCTTAACTAACCCAGTTGTTTAAGGGCAATATGTGACCCAAAAATGAACTTCTCTGCTATGAGAGGAACTAGTCTGCATGAGAAAAGGCTTGCTTTAGCTATGTTCAGTTTCTGTTCAGAGGCTCAGGTTGGCTTTTATTTTATCTGCACCCATTCAGTCGTTCATATGAATTATAATCTAGTTCTAGCAGTAGAAAAAAACCTTCATCAATTTGGCTTGTAACAATTTGATTGTGGTTGGTATGTAAATCACCTACTACTATCACCATGCTTAGATGGTCAACAATTCTTAGGGAAAACAGAAGCATTCAAAATGCATCTGTTTGGTGAAAAATAAATGTTGCTCAGCAGAGGCTATTTCACCCATTCAACCACGATTAAAAACTTGCTGGTTAAAGATTTAAATGGGTTTAAGATTGGCATGGTGTCACCATTGTGCAAATCCTTTGTTAAATATTAAATAATAGAAAAATGTCTTAGGGTCACACAGTGTGTGATTTATGTGACAAAGTCCTTATGGGCTGTGTTTGTCAAAGGCAGCTCATAATTCTAAATTGCTTTGCTGAGTAGCAGAGAATATTTTTGTTGTGGTAGTGGGTGGGAAAAGATTTGTTTTCTCTCTATATTCAGTGTGGTGAGATTTCTCTCTGTCTTTAGACACCTTTCACATGAAGAAGCCAAGCCCTGGGGCTAAGCAAAAGAGATGGGGAGGATGGGTGCCCCTTCCCTGCATTAAGCCACTGCTGATAACGGCTTTTTGATATATGCATGGTCGGGGACTCAATTAGATTGTCAAATAAAAGTAATAAAAATATGTCATTTTTCTAAACATTTTTTTTATGTGTATAACAGGCAGGAGCTGTTTAAAATCTGAAGACTGTAGGCCATGTGGACTTTTTGAAAGACTTGCATTTGTGTATAACTTCACATCATCTCAGAATTATTCTTCTGGGACTTTCTAAACAATTGTGTCTATATAAATCCCTATTGCTTTGTTAAAAAATATATATGTATATAAAAAGTAGGTAGTAATTTCCTTCCTCCACCCCCTCAAAAATATATATATAAGTTACAGCCAGAAATTACTGCTTGCATTCTGTACTCTAGGAAATACAAAGGAAAATTCAAAAAAGACCTTGTCTCCTTTCTTTCTCTAAAACAATTTATTGCTTTAAATCATAAAAATAAAACAGTCAAATGTTGCATAAGAGACCCTCAGCAGAAATAAAAGAAAAGAAAAGGCAAAACTGAACTTCCCATAAACCCAAATCCCATATAGCACAGCTTTCTACAAGACCATAATTAAATAATCCCTGAAGGACTTGTGGAGGAGGGGATAAGAATACATAAACTTTCCAATACGATGAAAGAAAAGACCCTGTTATTATTATTGGATTTTATTTTTAAGAAGGAAAAAACTAAAACCAACTTACTTAAGGTGGTATACATGGGAAAATTATTCCATGCTGGGCAAGTATCCATATAAGTCAGTCCTGATACTCAATAAAACAGAAATTAAAAGATGTCTTTGAAATTGGAAGTCTGCAAGTATATTGTGGCATTTTTTTTAAAAGTGCACAGATTCAGCACCAGACAAAAGCCTTCAGCTCTGCATCTGGACTATGACATTTGTTCCCAAGCATTTATTTAACATTTTTTTCTTCTAGTTCAAGATCTGAGATGAGAGAAGCTTCTAGCAGAAAATCTGTTTTACAGGAGGTTCTTTACTAAATGGGAGCCTTCTTTGTTAAGCAGAGGAGTCACATACCTGTCCAAGGCCACCCATGCAGACAGGCAAATAGGTAGAAAGAGTGACCAGAAAAGGTAAGGATTTCTTGTCATCATTTTACCTTATCAAATTAAAAAGCAAACTATTGGTATAACATGTAATTGTGAGATTTGTAAATTCTCTTTGGTCATATTTCTTCAGGAGGATTCACTTGTAGTGAAATGGTTTTCCTCAGAGAGAAAAATACCTCATTGGGAAAACATCTCTCAGACTGTTACAAACTAAAATACTGATAGAGTCTCCTGTCTGCTAAGTCTCCAACCATGGGAATCACCCTGCCTCACACCAGTGACACTGAAGTACCTGAGTTTCTCTAAATAGTAGAAACCATTAGGACATCTGGGAAAGGTGAGAGTATGTCAAAAGGAAATCTAACAGGGTTTACAGAGTAATTTCTGTGTTTTGGCAATTTTTTTTTTTTTTGGGAAGGAGGATAATAATTTCATATAAATTGAAACCCCATTGAGGATGTCCCTCTTATTTATTTGGAACTAGTACAGAATATGTGGTTTTGCTTACAAATACTTCCAATAACCAGCTCTAGTAAAAGACGGATTGATTATTAATTATGCATGTCTAATGAACAAAATGTTGCTTCTGGTGCTATTAGTCACTATAAAATTGAAGAAGTTTTCATATAAAAAATGAAACATGACTCCCCCACTTATGACAACAGGAGAGATAGGATAACAGGAGGTTTATCTTTGTCTTTTGAGCATCACAATATTTTAAACATCTTGTATGTTTTCCATCTGGGTTTAAAATTAGGTTGATAAAGCTGCTTATGATTTCATTGACTGGCACTATCTAAATTTATAAGTTGGTCAGTCAAAGGTGGAAAAATACAAAGGCACAAAGACAACGGAAATCCATTATATTTAGATTTAGGGCCTCAAAATACAAAGAGTTTTCTTAATGGGAGCACACTAAATAGAGTTAGATTCCTCATGAAATGTCCAAACTAGCCTTCATATGGCTGATTGATGGCAATCAGTCATTTTGCTTTTCTGCTAAATCTTCTCAAACCATGCAAGGGCTGGAGGACAAGTATAGGAGTGAAGGTTTGGTGAAATCCAGGACGAGTCCTCAAGCCATCAGTGGGAGAGTGGATTCTCTGTGTTCTTCCTGTGGCCCTGGTTCCCAGGCCCAATTCACCCAGCCTTGATATCACAAGAAGTGCCTGTGGACACAAGGAGCAGGAACACTCTGGTGATTTCTCAAACAGTTCTAGAAATCCTTTTCTCTGTTTAATCTCTCCATTTCAACAGTGTGCAAAGCCTCAGTGAAATGTAGAGTGATCGTGAATTAAAGTTGGGAAGAAAAACTAATCAGAGAGGAGTGAATATCATTCATCTTTCAGGATCCCAGCAATGGAAAAGTAAATGAACTCTTTGAAACTATTCTGACCCTAATAATTGAAATTGCAGTAAATCCAAATCAGACTATGTGGATAGTCTTGTATTCTTCCTGATCCTTTAAACTGTATTTGAATATGCCAGATGTGCATGCAGCAGTTACAGTTTTACCCTCAGTTAAACTGGGTTTAATCCCAGCATTTTTCATTTAAAAGAAGTTGTTCCTGGAGGTGTATTGGTGCAGCTGCCAGTGGAAAAAAATCACACAGCAAGTTGAAAAACATGCTGAAAATCAGTATTTGTTCCTTGGTGTAATTGGGCTGCTCTGCTTAAGCACGATATTGTTATTTTGCATGGAGTTTGAGCTGGAATGAAAATGAATACAATTCATCTCCAAATTAGATGCAGTACCATATGTGTTGTCAATTTATCAGTACACCAACAAAATTGAAGTGTTGAATGGAAGTGGTTTGGTGACTGTATGCGGCTGGAAGAGTCAGCAAATATTGCAGTTAGCTGATTCAGCCAACTGCTGCTTGACATATCTCTATCTTTACAATTATTGACACATCTCTAGTCATATGGAACTGATATTTAAATGTTACCCTACAGCCAGGCACACATAATGGCTACAGAATTCATGCCGCTGGGTAGGCTGGAAAATTTGTATTATGACACAAACTGTGGTTTTCCTCCCTGTAAGGTCTGAAAGAAATTGTAGCCAATCCTCCATTCTCACTGGCAGATTAATTTTAATGAATGGTCTAAAGTTGTAATAAAATACCTATTTTGCATTGCTTCATCATGGAGGTACCTATTTACTCCCAGATTAGCATCTTCTACCTGGCTCTTACCTATGCTATTTTGGCAGGGGAAGGGAAGAGAGGAGAATAAAATGGTTTTGTTCAGTATTTCATTGCTTAACATTATGTTATGCTATAGCAGGCTATGGTACATGAGTTGATGAGAGCAAGAAACAGAACAGTGCAATATAGTTTAAAACAAATTTTAAAATCCCTGAGGTGAAAGAGGTATGAAGAAGCCCATTACAAACTCAGACCAACTTGGCAACTTCCCTGTGCTGACATCTTTAAATTTCTCTTCACTCCCCTCCTTCTCTTCCTGACAGATGCAGAAGAATTACAGGCATCTGGGGCCAGAGAGATACCTCAAGATGTTAGATACCTAACTTTTTAGACTCTGATCCACAATCCCCACTACTGTATTTCCTTTTCAAACTCATTTTATAGCAACCATGACTCCCTCAGAACCTGTTTGCTTGCTTCATAGAGGCCACTTAGAGACACCATGTAACTCTAGTGACTCACCACAGTGCCTTTTCAAGGAAGAAAAATCATGACACACTGCTCATATGTATAACACAGTTCCACATTACTGATTTTAGATTTAATTTTCTTGGCTAGAACTGAGTTATTGGATGGACATCATGGGATGTCAAATATACAAATTGCCTTGCAACTCAAGAGTCTGTGAAGAATCCTGAGCAAAGCTTCTATGACCACGTGAACTTTTGGGGACCTGCCAAGCAATCCAAAGATGTTCATGGCAATATGTGAATATGTTAAAAATTGCACTGTGGGAAGAATCCCTTTCTTACTAAAAGGGGCAAAACATGCACAACAATATCCTTGGGGAAACCAGAGCTGGAAATGATTCTAGGTATGCATATTCACAACCCAACAGAAAACTCTGCTTCCTGTGCCCTTCGGGTCTTTACCTGTTGTGAGCTAAGTTAACTGTATTTTAGACTTCAACAAAAGGAAATTTTTCCTCCCTGCTCAGAATATAACTTTGGAGTTAAAGAAAATGGATTCACCTAGTAAAGCATAGTTTATGTATAGAAAAAGAACAGAATGTAGATAATCTCACTAAAAGTATAGCTGGTTGACAGAAAGGACACTGCCCTTGTTATTTCTGTACTAACTTTCATCTTCAGCAGATAGGAGTTTTACTGACTTTACAAACTTATGTTGAAATAAACCCCAAGAAAAGGCACTAAGTTAATTAAAAAGAGATTTTGTCTTATTATTTTGCATTCCCAAATGTAGTCAGTAAATAAGATTTGGTTAGACTGCGAGTGGTCATCTACTTGTGTAAACCAGAGCAAAACCAATGTTGATGTGTACTGATTAAGATAGAGCCCAAAAACTGCAGTTCTCAGCTTTTTTGATAATGCCGAACTCACAAATAATGTTTTTTTTTCAGTACCACTTTTTTTTCCTGTAAACTATTGCAGGGGAAATATTTACATTAAAGTATTTCATTTAATATCTTGCCTTTAGTCTATGTTAATGGAAATAGTGTGTTCCCTTACCTAATGTCCGGTTTTCGGCTGTTTGAAGGGCCTGGAAAGGCCCGGAGTGGCCTTGGGGCAGCCCGCGTATCAAAGGACGAGAAGAGGCTTCAGTTCTTCTTTCGGTCTTTATGTTTATTAATTGTTTATCTAAAAGATTTTCTTTCGGCCCGACAGAGGTCTGCTCAGCAGTCAGCCATGAGCACACTGTGTAGCCCTCCGGGCAGTCGCCCATCTTTATACCCATGGTTACGTGTACAATATTTATCATTTTTCCCCAATCCTTTTTATTTTTATTGTCTGGTGCACTTTTAGTAATGACCAATCCGAAAGTGCCACCATCACCAAAGAAGATGGAGGAGAAGAAGAAGAAGAAGAAGAAGAAGAAGAAGAAGAAGAAGAAGAAGAAGAAGAAGAAGAAGAAGAAGGACAGGACACGCCCCAATTCCTCCATCTTACTTCTCTAAACCCCCTGTACATAAATCCTAAACCCTGTGTCTCACCCTCTAATTAACTAATGCCTTCACCATTCACCCCGGTGAAGTCCTCCTATCCTCATACAGGTGTCGTCTCCTGTGTAGGATCAAAGTCCAGCCACCAGACACTTCTGGCAACATTCCAGGACTCCAGAGCCCCCCAAGGGTGGTCTCGGTGGCTCGGCACCTCAGTCCTGAGGTGCTGAGATCCCACAACCTAAGTGCATATGTGACTTCTGTGCTAATGAAATAAAGACACTTAAATGCACTAATCACAGGAGGCACTATTGCACAGGTAGCTGGGATACAAGCTCTGCTGCACAGATCAGCCACAAGTTGCTCACACTTGATCTGCCACACTGTCAAGTCCTTACTGTACAGGTGCTCTGTGAGGTGAGTGGAGATGAGACACTGCAGACCCAGGTCACAGGAAATATTTAAGGATCAAAATCCAGATGTAGCATAAATAGTGGGAGTTGTTAATATCCATCTTATTCTTTAATTAAAACATGTGCATTGATAACTCTGTGGACATAAAAATTGACAATGTTGACAGTTACCAACCCTCATACTTTAAAGGAGATTGGCAACTCCTGTATTGATTTTACTAATTTTTTAAGTCAGTATGATATTACGATAATGTTTTCAAACCTTGTTTTGCTATCATTTGAGTACAAGATCTGAAATAATATATCACTATATTGAAAACTAGGAAAATATCTGATTCACAGGTAAAACTTATGAGAACAAGAAAAAGTCAAAATACTGACTTTGTTTTACCATGGTACTTTTCTGAAACCAGTCCATCTCAACCAGAATCTGTGTCTGCATATCTAGTAGGCCTGATGTTTCTTGGTGGTTTTTTTGTTTGTTGCTTGTTTGTTTTTCCTAGTCCCATTGGGAACTGATTTGATCATCACCAGCGAGAAAAATTAACTGAGATTCTTCTGCCTCACCTTTTTTATGAGGTGAAGAGTTCTAATCTAGATTTCCAGATACAGAAGTCTTTGATTTCCCTTGTCATTCTTCCCTGTACACCCTTCTTGTTCTTCTGAGTGCTTAACATTACAAGATCTATTAAAAAATACATGCATATTTTTATATAATAAAATTAACTTTACAGGATCTTTTCCAAGACTGCACTAGGAAATTTTTGCTCAAATAAGGCTGCATTAAGATAAACATTATCATATTCATCAACTATTGGATTTGTTCTTCATTTGTATAATTGAACACATCTAATTAGGTTTAAGTATACTGATCATGCACAGATCATGATATAATTTGTAATGCAGCTGGACAACTGTTAGAAATAAGATTGGACTAAAAATTAATAAAAAACCACAAACCTTCAGGATTATGCAAATGAGATAAATTTTGAAACTCACTTCCAAATGGACTACAGGAGATAATCCAAAGAGTAAAGCAGATAGCCAAGCAGAATAAGAAATTTGAAAAGTAAGAGTGATAATGCCAAAAGGTGATGTGTGATGAACAAAATTCTGTGGTGTCATACATCACTGTAAAAGCATGATTGTGATTTTGGTCAGCCTGTCTGAGGGGCAGGGTGGGGGTTATGTCTGGGGCAGGTGGGGGAGTATGGAGGCAAAAGCCCCATTTTGTGTGCACTGATACAAACTTTACTTAAAGTGCTTTGTTCAGCTTTGTGCACATCATTACCATGGGCATCCTGAATCTTGGGGGGAATTCTGCTAGAAAAATTTAACAGGTAAGGAAACCAAAGGCTGCCTAAGACAGGAGTAAATGGAGGTGGAAGAGAGGTTAGCATGACAACTGCCTACTAATTGCTGAAGGTAATCTTTATGCCCAGAAGACAAAGAATAATTCAAGATGGTTCAGAATTCATGGCAATAGGATCCATTCAGTTGCACCATAATATAAGGCAAATCACCTGTGATAGTTACAAAGCAGGCTGGCCCAAACACCAGCAAATGTATTCTCAGGAGCAATACTGCAGTGGCATGAAAATGAGTATTCCAGCTTTACCTTCTGTATTATTTTCCACAGTCTGTCTCCTTCACATAAAAAATAAATAGGCTCCATATCTCAGAACAAATGGATCCCAGATTTTTCACAAGGATTGAGGTAGTTCGCTGAAAAGCTCTCATTTCCCTTCTACAGAAAAAAGAATTGGGGGGTGCCCATGACGAACGGAGGTCCTCTTTATTTTCTGCCTGTTGTCATCTGAAGTAAATCATCTCAGTAGGGAAGCAAACTGGGAGTCTAATATTCTGTCTAGAATCAGTTTTCGACCTGGGCCTGATAAACTTGCTCAGTCCTCCAGCATTCCCTAAGTGTCAGCTCACAGGAGCCAACCAGAAAATTGCCTCCTTGACAGAAGGCAGCAATGTGCTACCAAAATCTTCTCTACAGAGCCAGTGACATGACTTTCATTTTAAAATGGTTCCTGGAGATTGCACCTCGATGTAGATGAAGGTGGAAAGAGAGTTAACATTTAAGTGGCTATAAACATTCTAGTTATGTACAAACACCATCTAATGTAGCTTTTTCCATTCTCCCCTGCCTACCAAGTTGTACCTTTTTTGTCTGCTGAAATATGTTATAGATGTTTTTACCAGAGGGAGAATTTGTTGTGTCAGTAGCCAATCTAAACACCTTCTGCCTTAAATCTTTTCATAATGACCTTATAGAATCCTATTCAGAACAAAACCCCACAGTGAGTCCTCAGATCCTTTCCCCATATATCCACTCATCACCATGTTTCCCTCTTGTAGCAGAGGCACAGAGAAAAATGACAGCCATGGAGGTAGAGGGGTATCAACTGCTGTGGATAAATCAATCCATCACAAAAAAAAAAAAACCCAAACAATTCTGCCATGAAACTTAATCACTAAAGGTCATGTCGGGGAGTGAGGAACAGATTAAATTAGCATAGTATTAGATATGGAAAATGATTTCTGTCAAAATCATCTTTACCACAATTATAATATGTTAATTACGTATTTCATTAAGGAAGTTGATTATGGTTCACAGATGAAATCATGCAGACGAAGACACCTGGAAGGAAGCACTAGAGCCTGAAGCCTCTTCTCTCCCTCTCTCTCTCCCACACACACACATGCACTCACACACACACACAATTAGGTACACACACTCTTAGGAAGAAAAGCTTTTACTTCAAAGATTATTAAAGTGCAGCTGTGCCTGGTTAGGACAGAAACTTGCAGAAATAAAGGAAAGCATGGTAGGGTACATTCATTCATTTTTCTTCTATCAGTACTTAGAATGAACTGCTCATTTTAAGACTATAACATCCTCTGCCTCTGGTGACATATTGGTGGCATCTAGTACTGTGGGTAAAGGATTTCAGCACTGACAAATGAGATGGTAGCTGGGTGTTTTTTATAGGGAAGACACAATTCGGCAAATTTTAGCCAAGCTATTTGAAAGAGATATCATCAACCATATGAATGTCATACAAAATCTTGCCCTTAGAAGTGGTTGCAATTAATTTACAGTGAGTTTAGGAACTTGGGTACTGCAAAAAATTTACATCAATCAGCAATTAATTATATAGCTTCTTAGTCTTATTTTCCAAATAACTGTTTTAATTGTTTGCTTTATTTAGTGAATAGAGCAAGATCTTCAGTGACTTGAAAACACAGCCTCCTTGTTTTAGCTAGAATCAATGCAGCCAAGTCTCATATTCCATACACACTGAGAGATGTAGACAGGAATTTTCACAGGTGTATGAGTCTGCATGTGCTCTGTGTGTCATTTTGTGCGTGTGGTTGGTGTAAGTACATGAGAGCAAGGAGTTGTAGCCGACATTAGAAGGGGCTAATTTTATTCAAGTCTGACTGAAGGAGCAGCAGAAGTGGAATAAATGGGGTACTCGGTAGAAGGAAGGGAGGAGATAATATGTATCCCTCCAAAAAAGGTCCTACAGATGCCCCTGGGAATGAAAACGTCTGAGCTGCAGTCAAATATAATTACCTCATTCTCATATTTCCTAGTGAGTGAGAATGCATCAATGCTTGTG
>NC_088171.1:94496411-94686411 GCF_028769735.1 Zonotrichia leucophrys gambelii
CCAGAAAATACACTTCTTAGCACAAGTGCCATTATTTAAAGTTGTCTGTTTAATGCACACTTAGTATATTTTCTCATCCAAAGCTGCAGTGCATAATTAGACAACATCCATTCTTAAAAACTAAAGTAGATGCCAAAAATGTAATACATAAAGCATGACGTATTACAAATTTACATCTTCAAAAGTTATGTGTGGTTTCAGACAGAAAAAAATTGCAAAAAGATCACTATATTATAATGGCCAGGGTTTCATCTTAGCTTGCTCCATCTGTCGACTGGCAGTAATGTAAGTTATAATGCACTCATTCTTATTCAACTTCAGTGAATGGGTATTTTCCAGGGTAGTTCTATTAAGTGGACAACTAGATAGGTGTCTTAATAGTTTGCTGAATTATGGTTGTTTAAGTCTCAGTTAGATCAATGGGTTGATTGCTGGTTCTTTTCCCAGAAGACATTTATTGTCTTCTAAGGTGAACTCGTATTTCTGTCTGTATTCCCAGCATGGATGGGTTTCTGGCAACCTATTGGTCATATAGAGCATACTTTTATCTTTTCCACTTAGGAGCCCTTGGGAGCATTCTCTTGCCCCCATACTGCTGAGATGGGTGAGGGTATCCATCTCCTGCCCTTCTTTGGGCAGTATGGATTAGCCAGGTTGGTGGCAGTCACCTTGGTGAGAACTGTGACAGCTGCCTGGGTGAGAACAGTTCCATCATTGTCCTTCTGTGCAACAGGACACAACTGGTCAGTCAGAAATAGCAGGAAAGTGTGGGCCTGCTGAGGGATGCAGGGGACATAGTGACAAAGGATCTGACAAAGGTGCAACAGTCTGAGGCTTTTTTTGCCTGACATCATTGGCAAGGTCCACTCTCGGGCCTCCCAAATACGTATGGCTAGCAACAGGGTCTGTAGAGTGAGGTACAACCTGTGGCCAAAGTAGATCAGACTTTGAGCCAGTTTTGTGGACTGGGAAAGTAGAAAACAATGAGTGCAGCTCAGTATCTGATGTTCCTGAGGGAGCAGGCCAGTCTTACTGTGAGAGATCTCTGTCCTTTTCAAAGAGTGGAGGTCAGTGAAATAAAGTTCTGGGAAACTACCAGTCAGTCAGACTAAGGAGAACCCATAGAATGATCATGGATCAAATCTTTCAAACTGTCTCCCACAGCATACTCCTGGAAAAGCTGGCAGTCCATGGCTTGGACAGGAGCACTCTTTGCTGGGTTAGAACTGGTTGGATGGCTGGGCCCAGAGAGTGGTGGTGAATGGTACTGTATCCAGCTGGGGCCAGTCACCAGTGGTCTGTGCAGGGGCCAGTTCTGTTCAATATTTTTACTGATGATATGGATGACAGTACTGAGTCTGTCATTAGTAAATTTGCAGAGGATACTAAGCTGGGAGCATGTGTTGATCTATTGGAAGGTAAGAGGACTCTGCAAAGGGACCTGGAATGGTTGGAAGGATGGGTGGAATCCAATAAGATGAAGTTTAATAAGTCCAGGTGCCAAGTCCTACATTTTGGCCACAATAAACCCCTGCAACATTATAGGTTTGGGACAGTGTGGCTGGACAGTGCCCAGGCAGAAAGGGACCAGGGGGTGCTGGTCCACAGTCGGCTGAACATTGGACCAGGGGGTGCTGGTCCACAGTCGGCTGAACAGGATGTCCTTGGCCTTCTTGGCCCCCAGCAGTGTGCCCTGGGGGCCAAAAAGGCCAAGGGCATCCTGGCCTGTATCAGGGATAGTGCAGCCAGCAGGAGCAGGGAGGTCATCCTTCCCCTGTACTTGGCGCTGGTGAGGCCACACCTTGAGTGCTGTGCCCAGTTCTGGGGCCCTCAGGTTGGGAAGGATGTTGAGAGGCTTGAGTGCATCCAGAGGAGGGCAGCTAGGTTGGGGAGGGGCTTGGAGCACAAATCCTATGAGGAATGGCTGAGGGAGCTGGGAGTGTTTAGCCTGGAGAGAAGGAGACTCAGGGGTGACCTTATCACTCTCTACAACTGCCTGAAAGGTGGATGTAGTAAGGTAGGAGTTGGTCTCTTTTTCCAGGCTGCAACTGACAGAATGAGAGGATACAGTCTTAAGCTGTACCAGGGGAAATTTAGGTTGGATATAAGGAAAAAGCTTTTACAGAAAGGGTGATAAAGCTATGGAATGGCCTGCCCAGGAAGGTGGTGGAGTCACCATCTCTGGATGTGTTTAAAAAAAGATTGGATGGGGCACAGAGTTCCATGGTTTAGTTGAGGTATTAGGGCATGGGTTGGACTCAAGAGTCTTAAAGATCTCTTCCAACCTGTGAAACACTCATTGCCAAGTACACAAAAACAGAACAGTGAAACAACACACTGGGATTTACCAAAGGTAAATTATGCCTGAAAACAGGCACAAAAATATTAAGCTGACTGACTCGGTAAATAATAAAGGGAGTTCAGTGGATGTTATCTACTTTAAAATAAGCATGGTCCTTTACACTGTCTCCATAATGTCACTGTAGATAACTGGAAGGCTATAGACTGGAAGGACGATTGCATGATGGATAAAATCTGTGTGGACTGTCTAGGCTTAAGAAACAATAATTGATGCCTTCTTCAGGGCCTGATACTGAGGCCTGTGTTCTTTATTGGCTTCATCAACAATCTGAGTGATGGAATGAGGAGGGATGAACCTTTGTCAAGATTCTGGATGACACCAAAGTGGGGATGAGGCAGGGGATTGTGGTGGTGGAAGTTGCCAGTGGAGGCTGGGAGCAGGGCTGCCAGTTAGAGGGAGCTAAACAGGCTGCAGAAAGAGGCTGACAGAAACCTCAAGAAGTTCAAAAAAAGCAAATGCAAAGCTCTGTATCAAGGGTGTAAAACTTCAGTGGTACAGGAGAGTGAGTGACTCAGGGCACCTCCAAAAAGGCATCTGGGAATCCTGGTGGACAAGTTCAGTGTGAATAAGAGAGGCGGAGGGAAGCTGCATTAGAATGAGTGTACCCAGCAGATCAAGCAAAGTTATTATGTCCTGCTGTTCAGCCCTTGGGAGATCCCATCTGAGTACTCTCCAGTTCTGGGACTCTGTTGCACAAAAAAGACATAGACAATTTGGAGCAAGTCTGGCAGAGACCCATTAGGCTGGTGAAGTCAGATTATGAGAGGCTGAGAGAATGGTGCCTGATTGGGGGATGAATCTATTTGATAACTCTACCAACTACCTGTCGAAGTCTAGCGAGGAAAGGGAGCTACACTGTTCCCAGTGTGAGAACTGAAGGCAATGAAATCAAGCAGCAGCTATAAAAATTCCAATGAGACACAGAGTAAAAATTCTTCATGGTGAGAATGATCGAGCACTGTATCAGTTTGCCCATCTCCATCCTTGAAGGCATTCAGAACTTGACTAGACAAAACCCTGGGCAACTTCTACCTAGTTCTGAAGCTGGTATTGCTTTGGGCAAGAAGGTGGACTAGATAACGTCCTTAGATTCTTGTTTGTACTGAGATTGTGATTGCTTATTAGGTTACTTCAGGCACTACTATTCAAGAGGAATAAATTCCCTGACTCCTGCCCTTTTTACTTTTTTCCTATTTCCCCTATGGTCTGTGGCATTTTGGCTCTGCTTCTTCTCCCACCTGGCTGCCAGTTTGTGCCTCTCAGCAGCTTTTGCACAATTCCACAGGAGAGCAAAGGCAAGTGGGCTGTACAAGCTGGCCAACACTCCAGGAGCCTTTGTGCTTCTGCCTGTTAATCACAAGGTGCTGTTGAGGTGTGTGAGCTGGCCAGTGTGCCAAGAGCCTGGGCATCAGGCGCACAATGAGGAATGATCCAGCAGCAGGCAGCAGCAGATTGCAGGGATGTGTCCAAGTGCTGAAAGGGGCAAGGCCTGAACCACACATGGCCATTAGTGCAGTCAAATCAGATACAGCAGAAACCAGCTAGACCAGAGCCTATTGTTTCACCTTCCTTCTGGCCTGGTCACCTCCTCCACAACCCATCATGCAGGTACTTGGAAGGGGGAAAGAGAATCCCATAGTGTTATATTGAATTATTTTATGCGATATAATCATAATTGCATTTACTGTAGCGATTATATATACTATATTATATTAGTTATATATGTAATATACTATGTTATATTACGCTATATTACGTGTTGCTCTCCCGTCATTTTCCTAGTCTGGAAGTCTCATGCTGCCACCATATTTTGTTCTCTGCAGCCTATGAGACAGCTGAAGAGACAAACAAGGCTCACACTTTCCTCTTTCTTCCCTCTGATGCAGTGCAACAGAATCCAGTAAGTGTCTGAAATTGGAAGTGGGTATCCTAGCTTCAGGAGAACTGGGAATGGGGTCAGACAAGAAGCTATCTTGTGGTAATCTACTCTTGGCTCTAGCAGAGACCCTTGTGTTGGAGGAGAGCAGAGTGGAAAGAGAGAACTGGGCCCGTAGCAGCTCATGCTTAAGCACAGATACCTGCTCATCTCTGAGGCGGGGGATCTCTGTCATGGTATGTTCGCCCCAGTAAATCAGCCTGGCGCTGATTTGTAAATGGTTGGCCTCATTTACCGCATTCCTCTCTGCAAACTGAGCCTGTGCTAAGCTGCTGGAGCCCAGCCTCACTTTCCTCCAGCCTCTCACTTCCAAAAAATTATTGACATTGCCTCCAGCCCTTGGATGTTAGTGGTATTTTTGTTTTATGTCTTTCCTAACAAGTTGACACAACTTAACAATGTTGGTCTTGTCACCAGATTATTCTCCTAAATGAGACAGTTATTCACAGTGAGTCATTGAATATTTTACAACATGGTTACAGTAGCTGCTCCGACAGGTACCTGTGTATAGATGAGAGTGTACGTACTGTCACAGCACTGTCACATCGGAGATGTTTGCTCTACCTTTATTTATACAAACCACTCAACCCCTCCTCTCCCTTGCTCACAGGCTGCCCTTTAATTCTCACAGCACCATCTTTCCACCTTGTTACTTGGGTGCACAGAGATGGCCCTGCTGCTGCTGCACCTCTTGGGTTTCATCGGGTGTTTGGGGAAAATATCTGTTATTAATATCGTGCAACTGGAGGTGTGAGCTATAGACAGTTTATATCCTGGCAGACCAGTGAGTTTTGGAGGAGGGATTCCTTCCTTGAAGCGGGGATGGTTCTGGAAATAAAGTTCTTTCAATTTTTCCCTTTGCATAGTCCTGCTTGACTTATTTTTCTGCTTCTTTGAAAAGACTTTATGGCCAAGAATAACCAAAATATCTGCCCATTTGCTTATAAAACCACTCTGTGGGTATCTGAAAATAAAGACCTCTAGTATCTTCTCCCCCTACCTGTAACCATCCCCAGGGAATGAGTGTGTGCATATGTGTGTGTGTGTGTGTATGTGTGAGCACCTGCGTGTGTGTGTAACTCTACAGTAACTCTCTGGTTTGCCCGGGGTTTATGGAATAAGAGCTTAAGTGAAACTCACTCCAGATTTTTGATATTTGTTAGTGATCAGAAAGCCTTGTTTTTTATCTCCACTACGTGGCAGGACATCAGAACTGAACCACTTGGCTTCTTTGCAAGGTGCTTTCTCTCCTTTTTAATGCCTGTGATAAAAACTGCTTCTCAGAAATTGTGGTGCTTTAATTAATTCACATTTTAAACATATTTTGAGGTTCTCAGGCATGTGTGCTACTTGAATATAAACTATGCTTTTAAGAGTTTCTGAGTTCTTTGCAGTTCTTTGCAGTGTTTGGGTTATTTTTTTCTCTCTCTTTTTTTTTTGCCTTGAAAAATAATTGTCCCAGTACTAGTTAAATAGCACAAGAGTCTGAGCAACAGTTAAAGGGCCTCTATTCTCTGTCTTGTACCTTACATCTTGTCAGCAATATCTGTAAAGAGCTGGTGTAAAATGGCTGCATGCAGCTCTGCTAATACTTTACACTCCTTTTGCACAGAGTGAACAGACTACACAAGGTGCAAGGCCCAAAGGCCCGTGTTTCTGCCCATTTGGGATATGCTCTTTGCATCAAATCTTGAGATTTCTTCCTTTTATTAAAGTAAACCCAAAGGGGTCCCCTAGAGGCATAGCCAATATTCACTCCTTGTGGGCACACAAATCCAGGATTAGCCTGTGGCTGTTCCCAGGGAAAGTGTTTGCTAGTGAAGTCTGAGCTAGTGTTAGGCAGGTACTGTATTGCAGAAGACCTGCTCTGGGTGTTTATTCATCTGAATTAGATTAATGGAATGCCTCTGGAATGCCTATTTGTGTACCCCCAGAGTCTAAAACTACGTTGTGCTTGAGTTCTTACATACACTGTTTATCTGAAAATTATTTTTCTTTCACTTACACACTGACTGTGTATCCTCCCACAAGTCAGGAGGATCTGACACTGAAAGAATTCTCTGCTGATTTCTCCCAGCTAACGCACAGAAGCACTGTGGATGGGAGACCTTCCAAATTGCCAATTCCCTAAAAGTCCCACTTTTTTAAATGCCAGAGTTTCACTTTCACTAGGCGAAGCAGAGAAGACTGGTAGAGGAATAATTATTAAAGCTAGATCTGAAATTATTCCAAGTCTGTGAATCTGCTTCTTCGCAGGAAGACTGTGCTGAATCCCTGGCACTTTCCATGGCTTGCTTCTTTACAGAGGTCCTCTAACGGTAAATTGAAGCAAATCAAATGTCCACCCCCAAAACTTACCTGAATGCCAACGTCTACACCTGATTTTGAATCCCAGTCCAGATTTAAAGAAGATAAAGGATGTCTGTCCATGTACAAAAATATTCTTAGATCGCTAAAAATAACCAAAAAGCACTTGAATAAATTCTCATTAATAAACTAAAATTTATCATCTGGCTTTTCTGACACTCTAATGATGAAAGATGCAAGGTGTAGATATTACAGATACACAGATGTCTGTCATAAGTAATAGAAATTATTAATATTATAATTAATGTGTCTTACACCTAGAGGGTCTAACTGAGATAAGAATCCCACTGCTTGTGCAAGCAGTCAGATGCTGCAATCTGCCACATAAGTAGAGAATAAAGGCAAATAGGCAGGACCAGGAGGGGGGAAAAAAGGCAAGGCACACAACAGGATCAATCTTGGGCTTTTTCAGAGGAGGTTTTTCAGAGAAACCTGAATTATCCTTGATTTTCTAAGGAAGATGGAGAGCCTACCTCTTTCATCTTATTGAAAACCTCAGCCTGACAGACTTCTGTGCGGCCATACGGGAAAACCATGGACAGGGGCAAAACATGTCCAGGCACAGCAGCACAATGCAAATCTCTAGAATGCTTTTGCACGGAAACAGCGTTTCTTCATACAAAGAACTGTGTTTGGGCTCATGTCTAGCTTAGATTAAAGAGCAGTGGATAAACATCTATCTTTGTTACCACCACAACCATGAATTTTAAGGGTTAGTCATCCCCGAGACCTGGAATGGCTCATTCACATGAGACAGAAATATTTCATTCAGCCTCACACTCCTGGAAGGCTGACACTCCCGGGCAATGAAGCTCCTTTTTTACCTTTCTTTTCTTTCAGGGTGAGTGATCTTGACTGCATTTTCACCAAAACAGAGATGCAATATCTCACAAAGTGGTGCACTGCATGTTTCTGCTGGCATCCATTGGCTGTGCCTCGCGTGTAGGGCAAAGGCTTAGCCTCTAAGATTTGTTGGCAGCCTCCTGCTCTTTGTTCTTCAGAATGTGAAAATAGTGTAAATAGCAGCATCTGCAATTGCTCCTGCTGCTCTGACTGCCAGCCAAGTCAGATCCCCCTCCCCTCGGAGAGCAGTCCACATGCTGCACACAGGACTGGACCGGGGAGGAATT
The DNA here is from genome assembly GCF_028769735.1 of Zonotrichia leucophrys gambelii. Lineage (NCBI taxonomy): Eukaryota > Metazoa > Chordata > Aves > Passeriformes > Passerellidae > Zonotrichia > Zonotrichia leucophrys. The sequence continues at coordinate 94,504,207 of NC_088171.1, forward strand.
ATGTGCGGTGAGAGTGCAGCCTCAGGAGTGCTGTGAAGAATACGGGCCATCAGACAGGAAGGCAGATAGACTGCCTCAGAGTTCGGCTATTCCCAAATGAAATTTAAAAAAAATCTCTTCCCCACATCATGAGTCTTATATATTTTTTTAGGATTTTTGTGTCTAAATCTATCTTGCTACCAAAAATGTTTTAAAAAAAGGGAGAGAATAATTCACTCACTGTTTCTCTTGTGGAAGCAGAGCTCTATTCCAAGAGCAACCAACCTTTCTGTCATGATCCTATACCTTCCTGTACAGATTCTTGCACTGAACCCATCATGACACTTCAGAGATTTCAGCAGCTGGCCTCAGGTTCACTGTTTTTCTGTTTATATAGTGGTTTTAAGCAATTTTATATGTGCATGTGGAAATGAAGTTTTAGAAATGCTGAAAAGTGATTAGTGCTATTTTTCCACCATATATATACACATGCGTAAATGCATACTACACACTGTATATATCTGCCACAATAGTTTTTTTTCCTCTCCAATTCAGGTTGAAAAGACACTTTAGTCCTTTTGCATGTGAAAGGCATTCAAAAATACCTGTTTGTCCATATGAAATCTGCAAAAGAGGTGGAACAGTGTGTAGGCAGAGGGAGATGTTCATTTACGGTCTGCAACAAGGGAAGCTGGCAAAGAGCCCTGGAGTGAAATGCGCGTCCCAGAGAGATGCTGTTGATGGAAGGGTTCTGCAAGATGCTTTCTAGCCAGCCCTATCAGACAGTGCCACCCCAAAAGCAAACCCTTATCATGCAAAAAACGTCATGTCAAGGTCAGTGATATAAATGAATTGTCAAAGCATCTCATAGGCAGGCAGCTGGCTAGACTCATTGTCAGCTGATGGCAAGATTAAAGCCTTAAAGTCTGTAAAAGGATTCAGCTTCTTCCTTGGCTACACAGCAGTTGTCCTAAGCTGATGCTCTATCATAAGGTTCTTATTTTGCAAGCAGAAAGTTCTTATTTGTAAGAAAGACATTAACTATCTTTTTAAATTTTGTTTCTAACGTCTCTTCCTTTCCCTCTTAATACAATTTTTCAACTCTAAACCAGCAGCATAGCAACCGCAGTCCCATCTATCTTCAGAGACCTGAGCTTCTTTGTGAGCCCACCTTAACACTAGGATTCACAGCTTTCAAAGACATTTTACTCTCCTGTATTTATTTTTTTACTTGCATCATTCCAACACATGCCAACCTTTAGCACATAAAATGCTTGGCTCAGAGGAACAGACGTATACAGCTGCACTGTAATTGTATAAAAAAAAAAGCACGCTAATAACTCTTCAGTGCATTCAAAAACTCTGCTCATTGCAGAAGTCTGGGCAGATTGGCACATGGTGCAGAGGCATAGATTACACTGTGCTTAATGGCTAAAACTGGAGTGCTAATATAGCCCAAATACACTCACTTTACATTAAAGAAAATGATACTTTTTACCTTCCTCAAAACAAGTGGATTTTAACCCAACAATACTAGTATATTTGAGGAAAGCCAAGTGTGCACTATGTAAACAGAGAGGACTGCAGTGGAAACCTAAACCTAAGAGCTATGCTCTTTTAGCAATAGGGAAAGACCACCCTATGGGAGAAATGGCCAGTCAAAAGAGCTCAAATTTTTAATGCCAATCACTCATGCATGAGTTACAGACCAGTCATTTCTTGTAGAAGTTATCTACACAGTAGTTTTGAACAGTGAGTCCATTTTCAGGAAAATTTGTACTGCTCTTTGGAAAAAAAAAATACTAAAATGCATTAAAAAGATAGTTCCTTTCAAATTATCCTTAGTGTCTTCTCCTGCGCAGTTTGAAGATAGCTTTTCAATGTTAAATCTGCACAGACTATGCTATAAGATTTTCTCTGGTTTAAGTGAGTGAAAAACTGGAAATCATATTGAAAAGTAGTGTTCTTATTTGTACAAAGATTATCACATTTGCAGTACAGATCTAACATTCACAAAGGCAAGCAGAATGGCACATGCTGTGAGCATACCACTCCGGCTTAAAAGCTTTAATTCAGAAAAGTTGCTCTATTGAGGAAAAAGGAACGTAAGCACTTGCCTAACATGGAGTGTTAAAACTGCTTTCCTAAATATGGATAGATTGGAGCATGCAATTAAGTGGTTTCCCACACCAAGGAATTACACCACCAACAATTATACTAATTAATTTTGAATCTAATTCAGGGAAACAGGACAGTGCCTGCTCCTCCTCTGGATATGCACTCCTTTTTCAGCCACACACGGACCTTTGCCATGAGCTGAGCATTCGGTGACCATTCGACCCCCTGAAGGTCCAGGGTGGGACTGGTCCCTGCATGGGCTGATAACCTGGATGCAGCTGCCACACACCATAAATGCACTGGTGTGATCAGTGAAATCACTAAGCCATAACCTACCCTGCAAACTGCAGGGGGATGAACCAGGGAAGGCTTTTGAAGAAATACATAACAGCCCTTCTAGAGCTGGAACTGTAGCTTCAGCTTTTCCCATGTGCTGGAAAGTTGGAGATACAGATGAATCTTCCTCAAGTTGTCCAAGGCTTACTAAGGGAGAGAGGACCTGCAGCCTTGGAGACAGCCAAAGTGTCTATATCCCCTGTGGAGAACCTTTTCTTTAGCTGGCTTGAAGCTAAAGTGCAGATAGACTGGTTGCACCAAGGATGTAAACCACAACAGAGGATTAAATAAAACATGTATATGTAATGAAAAACAGAGTACATAAGAAAAAAGGGAAAAAAAGAATAAATACACACACACACACAAAGATGACCCTATTGAAGGTTAACATATTAAGAATATGTTTTTCTGTACCTTTTGTATTTCTCTATTCTGTACCTTTTGTATTTCTCTAACATTTTCAAACATTTAGGGCACAGTCTGGAAACCAAGCTGACAGACACCACCCTTGAGCGATACTGGTTTGCCACTGACCTCGTGCACCAGTCAAAAAGAATAGCCTGGTCCATCTTTTACCCTGGCACGTGACTTCAGAAAAATCAAACAAGAGTTTCTCATTACACTTATTAAATTTGAGTATGGCTTGTTATTAATTGACTGAGGTAAAACAAAACCCTCTCACTGTAAAACATAATTATTTAAGCCAAAGTGCTGATGACTTCGAATGCCATGTTATAGCACATAATCTATGCTGAAATGAAAGATAGAAACACATCCTTTTGGACTAATTGCACTGAATTCAGTGCATTTGTTATGAACAGAAAAGTGAGACTTGAGAGGAATGCTGGGTCTGGGTGCCGCATTTTATCAGTCACCAGATGCCAAGGCTTTCCCTACCCCTATGGAAACAGACCATGAATGAGCTACAGCAATAGAGAAAGCCTTCCAGGTCTGTGCCAGTGACTAATAAAAGAGCAAATCAAAGTACTTATCTCTTATGTAGGAGCAGCACAGGAAGATATGCTTTACATTTGTTCCCAAAGATGTCTGTAACTGGGTGGGGTTCCTGCAGTATCTTTCTTTCTCAAGCAGTTTCCAGTTTTCTGGTGTACTTTAATTTGGAGGGGGAAAGGGCTTCCTATTAGTAAATAATTCATCTATTATACTTGTATCTTAGATTTATGAAGTGACTTTGCTTCACCAAAGAGCATTGCAAATGACTGGCTAGTTCATCCCTTCTGATTTTTTGCCACAGAAGAGAAGGTTCAAATAGTTCCAGAAATATGTCAGAGGAGGAGGGAGCTGAGTGTGGCACTGTCATCCTCCCCTTTGCCTGTAGCTCAAAGCATGGCTGTGTGTATGAATTCTGCCTGACTGGAGGCCCACTGAGATTTGGGGCTGAGAAGGAGCTCAAGTAAAATGTGTGTTCTGGGCAGTCATGAACCCAGGAGGAGCAACATTATATGTGGCATAAATGTCTGATAAACCCACATGGGAATAGGCATGGAAGCAATGACTTGGCTTAATCAATAGCAGCTGCTAGATTCACTTTTATGGTATTGTATCTCATGAGGGCATGAGGTGTTTTGGTGTGTAATGGGTCCTACCGGATTTGTGGCAAGCAGTGTTGTTTGGGGGAAACATTGTAAAGGCTCTCAGCCCTTCTCCAAATGCATCAAAAATTTGTGGGGTTTTACTGAGGTCTCCTAATGTTGATATCCTCATAATTTTTTGTGGCTGAGGTGGAGGTTCCCAAGCTTAAATCACCAGTGACTAATGATGAGCATTGTGCAGCCTCACCTTTATGCAATTTCTTTGCAAGGCAGAGTTAAACCCCTAAATTATGCATTTAGGCTCCCCTTCAAAATCAGAAAAATCTGCTGCCTGAGAGTGCCTTGTCACAAGCTGACATGCTGAGCCAGGAGCCAGTAGGAAATGGTTTATCCGGTTACTCTGGAAGGATTAATTATGATGGTGACTAGTCCCCAGGTCTCCTTTTTATCCTGCCAAATGCTTTAACCAAGGGTTAGAGAATCACTGACATTTTTTCCCCCTGCTTTGTTTATTCAATGCCCTTTTCACCTTCTTTTGGTGGTGAACAGCACCTCCCCAGCCAGGCCTCCTCTGCAGGAGGGTGTTTGAGCTGCAGTCAGCCCCGTGACACAGAGTGAGTCCAGGAGCATGTGCTCCAGCCCCCGAGCTGGGGGACAGAGCTTTGCTTGTAGGAGAGGTGGCTGAGGGAGGGGGAGGAGGAACAGCTCCTGTTTCCAGGAGGCTCTGAATGGACACACATTTATTAGGCATGCTCGGAACATGCGCTGGAGCTGTAAAACTTTTCCACAGAAGCTATTTATCATAGCCTGAAGACATGCCCTAACAGAAATTCACTTGCAGAAAGCCGGTAGGGTCTTGCTTTGCACAAGCGTTCATGCCCCTTTCCTTTTTATATTCTGCAGGGTACAGAAAGGTACAGCCAGAAAGGACATCAAGAGATTTTTGGGTTTTTGAATTTTTGGATTTTTTTTTTCCTGGCTTGACATTGTCCCACACAGGAGATGATTTCCTTTTTAAGCTCCTCTGCGTTAAACAAATGGGTACTTGCCTTTCCTATGAGGCTTTTGGCATTACTCTGGGGATTACTGTGGTGGATCCTTCTTGTGACAGAATGGAGCTTGACAATAAACAAACAAATGGCATCCTAAGCAAAGGGGATTTCACTGTGAGCATGTGCCTATATTGACAATATTCACCCTCACCGATCCGCCTCATTCACTTCCGTGACACAAAACGTGGGGTTTCATTTTAACCCTAAAGGTAAGTAACCCACACCTTCTAGGAAACTTCAGTTTGCAGTCATGAAAAGGTAAAATTCCAGCAGAATGCATTGATTTGGATACAATGGACCTATATATACACCCCTGCCATAACATAGTTTTCCCAGGCACCTCTGTTACAAGCCTACATTGTGGCCCAGATCAGCTGCTGTAGGTGCAGTATAAACTCAGAGAACAGCACTTCTCCCTCTGTGGAGCACAGATATATGCTCACCATCACTCCACGGGCTCTATGGAGCCCCAGGTTGGAGCTGCCCTTGTGGAGGGCTGAGGGAAGGGCTAGGGAATGAGGGACCTGAGCATGATAACAAGTAAATCATCTATGTGATGTATTACCTATGAGTTCAGCTGATACCAGCTACCCTTGCTGCCCAGAGCACTGTTTCCTCCCCAGGAACAGATCTCCATTCAGCACAGATCTCTTCAAATGTTGGCAGCATTGACACTGAGGCTCAAAAGCACCTGGGCACATTCCTGAAGGGACAGTGCTATTAGATCTGTCACAGTAATGTCTGGTGCATCCAGAACACTCATGTGTCAGCACCAAAATGAGATTGTCCCCTTCTCCTTTTTTTTTTTTTTTTCCTTTTTTTTCTTTTTCGGTAGAGGAAGATCATCCAGAATCAACCCAGTAAAAAGAATTGTCATAAAATCTCACACCATTGACTTGTAAATGGAATTGAATCTGTGGAGTCTACATAATGATCCTATCAAAAAGGGAAAGAGCTATCACATTCATATAACAGATGAGATATGAAATGACTACTATGGCAGATGAACACCCCAGAGGTATTTTGCTTTATTCTACTCACTGCGTTTATATCTCCAGTTTCTCTAATTTTAGTTATTTTTTTTCCTCAGGTCTCAAGACAAGAACAGAAAGACTTTCTTTTCCTTCTTTCTGTCCTTCTTTCCTTTTTTCCTTTTTTATTTTTAACAAATAACCTCATACAGAAGTCAATAATATAAATACTTATGTTTCCAAGGTCAGTGCCGGGGCTTTATTAAAACTGATTTTTCACAATGCATTTCTCTGCTGTTGCTGCTGCTGCTGCTAGAAACCTTCCAGTCATTTCCCCTTCCCTATAATCATCATTTGGGTTGCTGAGAAGTTAAAGTACTTCCAGAAGACAGGGGCCAAGTAGTGACAGGCTCACCTTCCTCACTAAAGAAATTGCCCTGCTTAGGAAAATCAGATGCAAAGCCCTCCTCCCTCCCCTTCTAGCCCTCACACATTCCTTTACATCTCTTACCTCCATCCCTTTCCCCCTTCTCCCCCGGCCCCCTCTGCTCAGCATTTTGATTAGTGACTACTTAAAATAATCAGAACAGCCACTTAACTGGCAGTCTCACACTCGCACCTGAAGCTAAAACACAGTGTCATAAAAATGAAAAGTCATCAGAATGGCAAAGATTGCCGTTTGCATGCAGCTGCCAGAAGAATATATTCATACAGCAGTGATTGTGCAGTGCTGCTGTTAGTCAGCACGGGCTGGATTAGTACACAGACCCTTCTATCACTGCCCTCCAGGGATTCACACCCTGGGTTTAATTAGGGTTTGTGCCTGGTTTTGCTTCAGACAGATGCTGAGTTAAGTGCAGCCCCAGCGCATTGTGCTGGACGACCTCTGTCTGTATGGAACATGCTCCTGCCGTGGCACACACAACACACATGCAAACCCCTCCCACACATTCTCCTGCTCCTTTTCTGTACATTATTGCCAATATTACAGCGCACAAGCTGGAGGGTACCACTTAAACCATGTGTTTTGTACTTATTAGCAATGCTGGCCACAGGGAATGAAATGAGCCAGGGCTCATTCCAAGGAAGGGTTGTTGTGGCACTCTTTAATTGTATAGAGCAATATCATCCAATGTGATGTAATGAAGATCTGTGGAGAAAACCAGCCTTTTCCCTTGAAGACAATGCCAATGTTTTTTAATTTTTATTTCATTCACTGAGAGGTTGGGAGATGAAAAGCACAGTATGACCCTCTATCATATTCCACATACTATGTTAAGCCCTGTGCCCATGTGTATCCTCTATGAGCATATTATCAGTAAACAAGGTAAAGAGTGGACAGCAAACAAAGAGAACAAGACTTTGAGAGTTAAAACTGTTGCTAAATCAATCCTTCATGTCTCTTTCCCTTTACAAAAAGGAAGGAAAATGTTCCAAACTGTGCCCAGAGCATAGACAGCAACCTTTGAATTACAGAGTGGTACTGAAAGTATAGTGCATCTAACCTTAATCTTATGTAAAGTTTTTTATTCTCTGTCATTGTTTTGTTTAAAAGGCCCTAAAGGAAGTTTGTGAAATGTGTATTAGCTATCTGAAAGAGCAGTAGTCTTCTATATAAATAATTATTTAGAAACTATCCCGAAGTCCCTTGCTGTGAATGGACTATTTTCCATTGATTTTGGTGAGCTTGGATAAGACCTTTAGGCAGTTGTCTAAAAGGAACAATTTTGCTAACTTTATATCTTCAACTCAGATTGAATAACAATAGAGACAAATTATGAAAGCTGTGCAAAATCAGAACAAGTAGAGTGACTTGTGTTATGATAACTTGCTTCCCTTGAGCTGGGTTTGTCTCACCTTCTTTGGTGTTTGCTTACAGTGGGTAAAAGAGACGTAGGCTTTGTGCAGAGCAGTGCTGCACAGAAAAGCACAGCACAGCAGGAAGCTGGGGATAGAAAACAGACAAAATGCCAGCCACCAAAACTAACACTGAGCATGGTTTGGTATGAAGGATAGCCTACACTGATTTTACTGATTTAGTCATATAGAAAAACTTTCCACCTTTGTCTCCTTTTTTGTATTGACCACTGTTGCCTGCATGATTTTGTTGAAACTCAAATCCTCCTCTTTTTAGTGATTTCCTTCTTACCTGTATCCCTGTGGAGCCTTGTTCAAGAGAAATAGAGAGAGGAAAGCAGAAAAATGGCAGATTTGAGAGGCTGTGAACGAGGGAAAAGACTAGAAGGGAAGAAGGTATGAGATAATCAAGTACAACCAAGGAAAAAGCATGAAAATGTTTGCTTGCTTATAAGCAAGATTCAAAAATTCCCAAAATCACAAATAAGAAGTTTGACTATGAGACTAAAGCTAAATTCAAATCCAGTTAAATACTGGAGAGAAAAATCTTAAAGATCTCCACTCTTGCAAAGGCTGAAAAGATCACTCTAAGGTCTGAAAAGAAGAATAATGAAGCAGAAAGGAAGCATAGTACGCCTTGTTTAAAGAAGGAATGAGGTTTAAATCCTTGTTTTGAATTTTTATGGCTCCCAGACCGGCTCCCCATCAGATGAGAGAGAGAAGTAGAGCAGAAGGCTCCATTACTTTTTCTCCAGCAACTTCGGTAGCTGCTTACTACTGACTGCAGCTTTCACCCACTACTTCACCTGGCTTTCCCAGAGGACATCCTGGATTACCACAGTCCCAAAGAGCAGTGGCCTCCCAAGCCTGCACCAGCTGAGTTGGCACCTGCAGTGCACCAGGTGGTGGCCATGCCCCTCACAACCTTCTGCCCCAGGAAGCAAAGGGAAACCCACTGTGGCTGCCACCATGACAGGGCTCCAGGGAGGTAGAAGCTGTTGAGCCAGGTTATACAAGCACCAGGGGACTTGCAGAGCTTTTATTGACATTTAAATACATATTTAGGGACTGTTCTGCACATGTAGTACTTAATTTCCACACCTGGTTATTTGCTGTTACTGAAGTCTCTGATTAAGCATCTTAAAACCCCCATTTTTATGAGAGTCCATGCACATGAATATCACTGCAAGACCAAGACTTTTTCACTTTGGCTCATGAGAGGGAGCCCAGGCCCCAGTAGATGAGGACTCCTTCTCAGAGGCAGGTAGATCTGCTCACTCAGCCTGTACTGCAGCATCAGAAACTGAGACCTGTGTCCACCTCTCTCCTGCTGTCAGATTTTGGAACATGTTGTCTGGCCCAGCTCTCAAGGACCATGGGGGATTCCTGCCTTTTTCTTAAAGGTGCAACTAGCCCTTGTTGAGCCTATGTAACCTCAATATTTGTTCATTTCAAATTTTTATGAAAAGCAGAAGTTTTTTTCTTCATGAGAAATCAATACTAAATGAATATGCATTGCAAGATATTTTTCTGATGCAAAAGACCTAATGCTTCATTGACCTGCACCTTGCAACCAGTCTGCATCTACAAGGGTTAATATTTTTTATTAGGTGTAGAGGACGTAAGTCCAATATAAAGACTAACAGGGGTCTCCTCCACACCTATCTCTTTCATACAGAAACATGGAAATACTAGGAGACTTTTGATTTGGGTTTTTACAAGTAAAACAACCCCCCCAAATGGGTGATTAAATGGCCCAATAAAAACCAGTGACTCTAGCTTTTTAAAAGGGGAATTTTACCATTTATACTCCAACCAGATCTTCCTACCACTGCACCGGGGTTCCTGTCTTTGTCATGCCTACGGCGTCTCCAAGCATGGTGTTCCAAGTAGAATTGCCTCATCTTAACTCATTCAGATGCCCTTCCTGTGAGTCAGAAGCATGAACACACTGGCTGATGTCTCTAATCTTCCTGCCTCTCCCCAGTGCTCAGCAGGGAAACACAGTCTCTGGCAGAGGACTGTGCTGATTGTGCACATGGGGGTGCAGTGGGGACACCAGAGTGGGAGAGCAAAGCGTGATACGCTTTGTCACCTTGGAACACTCACTAGGTTTTTTTCCTTCTGCTTTTGCAAGGCCTTGTTCACCTCCCACAGTCTAAGCAGCATTTTATTTCCTCAATTGGATATAACCTGTAGGAAGCAGGTAAAAATTCAGGGAGCTGCTCACTCACAGTCATTCACTCGCATTGGGTTTTCAGTTTTCTCATGGGAACACTTTTGAGAAGTCTTTCCACACACTCACATCCAAAAGTCCTCGTCAGAGAGGTTCAGGCAGGGCTGGTCTTAGCAGTAGTATTTTTGTGTGGAGGAAGAACTGCACCACAGCTAACAATAAGCACTTCTTCAAGAGCTAATTGAAGATAGAATGTATAACACCATCTGTAACCAGCCATCTGGTGATTCCCAATAACACTGCCTTCCACACCACAAGGAGGGGAGGAATTTATAGAATAGCAATCTAGTTTGAACAGTCTGATTTGGATAAAACGTGAGCCCCTCTTTGCCACCTCCTCTGCCATTATCCGTATTCAAACTGTGTGAAACCACAGCTCTTGTGGGGCTTTAAAAAAATTGCTATAGGACTGTGAATAATAATGATGATGATAATCAGAAATGTATTTATTAGTTACCTTTGAACTTTCAGATTCCAGCTGGACAAGATGCAGGAAACTAAGACCTCAGGAGAGTCTTTTTTCACAGAAATGACAGACCAGCTTTGCAATCCCAGGGGACAATGCTAGCAGAGATAAGTATCTAAAGTTAGAAATGATTATCTGAGTTGAACTTACAAACCTTCTGCAGCTCACCATAATTCCCTATTCCTTCTCTTACTAATACATGAAGGCACTGTAAATTAATGACCATCAACCTGTCAGTTGTGAATCAACAATATATTTTACTCGCAGGAATGCAGAATCAAAACAAATCCCCCTCAAACACCAGGGGTTTCTGATGTACTCTTGGAACACAAAAACATCTGACACTATTTTTGCCACATATCATTAGTGAAATTTGAACCTGTGCTGAATCCTCAAGCGGCCTTTTCTTTAAACTGTGAGAGAATTTTAGCAACTGCATTTGGTACCCCTGCAAACACAGGCAGAGACTGGTAATATGGACAGACCTCCACTTTGTGCAACACAAATGGCACCAACTATAATAAATATGAGGAGTGATTCCCAAACCGAAGACTGGCAAATAGTTACCCAGCTGCTACAGAAATAGCAAGATAGATTTTTTTTTTTAAAGAAAAGAAATTAAATGAAATGGATATTAGCTGGAAACATCTGTGTTCACCACAGAGCAAAATGCATATTCAGCAGCCAGTTTATTGGCTCTTTAGAGGATGTGAATGGTGCATTGTAAATAATGACACGCCTGTAATAAATTCCCAGTAAAAAAGAGAGGGGGACTGAGCCTGTTCCTCCCACAATTCACATTTCTGGGTCCCTGCTGTGAGTGATGATTCACAGCAGTCACAAATTCCTGTTTTCAAAATGCTATTGTATACTCCAGGGCTTTCATTAAGTTTTACACTAGCAAGGGAAATTTAAAACTTGAGAGAGAGAGAGAGAGGCTCTGTGGTGACATTCATTTAACACTCACTGTACTGCACTGATAGATGTGATAGGAGGGTGCATGTCAGAAATCAGTCTGTATTGCTTTCTTTAAATGTAAGGAATGGTGCACAAAACCCTGACAGTGTGTAAGAAACAATTCAAAAAACCACCAAAATTGTGACTTGACAGCTTTTGTGTTTTGGAGGTGTATAAAACATTGCATAAATGTATTGGGCTCCAGCATTTAGTTTGTGCTCCTATGGGACAGGCAGCTGTCTTAATTTCCTTCTTGATGCAAGTATATCAGGTCTGTGAGTGCTATGTATAAAAGATGTACTGTTCCAGCCTCACAGCTCCAGGACTGAGCTAGCTGCAAAGAAAGACCTCTTTGCAGAGAATATACCTTTTCCTGTCAAAGCTGGGTATCAAGATGTGCAGATGAATTTTTGTACCCTGACCAGGGAATTCCTAGAACATCATTCAGGTGCATGGAGTTCCAGCATACTCCCTCCACTGGGCCTTTCACCTCCAGGACATGGTTTTATATTCAGTCTACATCATTTCAGCCAAACGGTTGTTCTACAGCTGCAAAGCGCACTAATGAGATGAGTTTTTGGCAGACTCACAAAGTTCTCAGTGCCCAGAGTTACACATGTTGTACACTGTCTGCTGGCTACCTCTGTTTGCACTTAAGGAGGCACTGTAAGATTTTTTTTAGCAGAGAATATATTGCCCAGTAGCTAAAATGTTATACAAGCTTCTTCTCACACCAGCGAATTTGCCATATCCCATTCATTTAGAAAGGAGGCATCCTTATTCTCAGCTAAATTAAGGGCAGATTTTCCAAGAACCAGGGCCAAATTTTGCTCCTACTTTTTTTCTTTTTAACCCAAGTGCAATTTCATCTTTTCATTGGGACTTCTCAAGCAAAGACAAAATGACTGTGTCTCTCATATGGCTGTGGCACATTTCTCTGCTTCTTTTTGCTCTGAAATTTAAAACCTTCTGACACAATTTTTAACTATAATTACTGAGTTCAGAGTTTCACATTGAGAGCTGCACCCAACACAGGTATGAAGACATAAGAGCATGAAATGAAAGCTGTTCAGATCCTGCCTAATAAAAATCTGTAACACTTCATCAACATCACAGGCTTGTTAATTTCAGGGTCATTTTAAGAGGGAATTTGCGAAATTTGTGCCATTTTCCACTTTGAAAAAGAGATTGGTGTAAATCTTGGAAACAGACCCATTACATTTAATTAAAACACAAACAGAACTGAAAATGGTTTTGCTTTTCTCTCCCTTACCCTCTGCACTTTTCATTTGCTCAAAAAGTGGGTAAAAGTTTAGCATGCTTTTTGGTTGCGTCTGAGATTTTCTTTAAAAAAATACATGTAAGGTGGGAAAATGCTTGAAACGTTAAGTAGTCAACTAATGGCACTTCATTAATTTTCTTTGTTCAGGAGCCGGAGCAGGGAAAATGTACTGCTCTAAAAGCACTGGGCTGCAAGACTTCAGAGCAGAACCCACATGATCCTATCCCAGCTCCACATCTCCTTCCTTTCCCGTGCAAATGTCCCTGAGGCTATCCAGCCCTGCATGACAACACTCCCTCTACACCTCACCCCACCCCGAACCAGCATTTTGGGAGCCAGCACTGCAGGATTTGCAGCTCCATACCAGCTATTTAATTTTCCAGGGAGTACCACCTCATCTTTCTTGGAGGCTGCTGCCTGCCAGCCAGCTGCCATTTTGTGGAGCGCGGTTGATAGAGCGCGCTGTGGAAGAATCAAGCCCTGCACGCTCTCAGAGAAGGTGCTATTTTTGGTTCTTCTCGTCCTTTTTTTTCTCACCTACGCTGAGGAACTACAGCTATTCAAACCGACTGCCTCTGCCTGCTTGAGGTATGGAAAACAATTTTTTTTCCTATCTGGGGTAGGTGGAATGGCACGGTGTCACGGAGCTGCTGCCAGCAGGACAATTGTCCCAGGGTCACTGCCCGAGATCTTGGGATGCGTTTGGTTTGCAGCGCAGTGGGGCAGCAGAAATACTAGATACTTTCTCATGCTACAGCCAAAGGAAGCAACAAGGACAGGGGGAAGCAGATGGGCTTAATTTCTGCAAAATAGTGTTTTTCTTGGGACCTTTCAGCCTGGTTTGTTTGTGAGGTAGATAACTGGAACATCCAAAATGAGTTGGTGTTAAATGTCAGGTTCACTGACAGAAGACCCATAAAGCTGAGTAGGTTAGGTGTGCTGATAGTATTTGTTTTCCCAAATAATATTCATGAGACATGTTTTTAAGAAAGAAAGCTTTTTCTTTGCAAGATCCCTGAGGCAGAATAATGGAAACTGCTTTTTGCCTACCCTTTAGGTCATGGAAAAAATGGATAGGTACATTTTTAGTGATATGCACATATTTACACCATGAATCACCAGAACTGACTTCTCCTTGAGATTCATCATTTTTCAGAGATATATTTTTTTATCTCTAAATTTTGATAGTGGTCTTTCCTTTTCTGTATGACATCATAACAATTAGGTACATCTGAAGCTCTCAAGGATGTAGAGCCCTGCTTTCAGTCTGTGGTGGTTGGTGGAGAAATACTTTCACTTGGGAGTTTTACTGGTCCGAGAAAGACAAAGCCTGTTGAATGCCATGATGTACTCCAAAACATATATCCTTGATGTCTGTGATAATAGGAGATGATGCAGGACCAATTGGGAAAGACCATCACTGAAAGTTAAGATGTGAAAACTGGATTTGACAGAGCAAGTATTGTTTGCTAATTTAGCAAATAATTTCCTTGCATAGGCAATGCACTGCAAATACATGTGTGCATTAAGAATCTGGAGAAAATGAATTGATGTTCCTTTCTTCAGAACCTAAGCACTGTTTATATGCCCATTTTAAGCTAAATCATTTTAAATAATCCATTTAAAAAAAAAAACTGCTAAATGTAATAAAGATATTTTCCAATATTACTTTTAATATATTATTGGATTGTATTTCATATAAATAATGCACATCTTTACTCCCAATTCTAGGACTCTTTTTTTCCCTGTCTCAAGGTGACTTTGAGCCTCGTCACTTTATTGCAGACTTCAGAGGTTTTCATCACCCTGTTTGCAAGTACCATTTCAGTGGTTAATCACATCAGGGACAGCTGTCTCTGGGGTGCTCTTTTTGATACTGGGATGGAAAAAGCCTTTAAAGACCATTCCTTTGGTGCTCCAAGCACAAAATCAACCACTGACATATGCCCTGCAGATAGGGGAAGCCAGTAAAATGATATCACAGCTATTAAATGGGTTCAACTATTTTTGTCTTTTTTTTTTTTTCACTATTCCAATAAATTTTTTGGAACCTACCCCACCATCATTGATTCTACCCCAAGAGAAGGAAGCAGAAAATCAGTCACTGTGAGAGTCTGAAGCATTTCACAGCAAACTGCTTTCACCTCCCAGGAGAAACTGAAATATGTTCCCAAATAGAGGACTCGGAAACTTTTCTCTAAATTGCAAGAATGTGAATTATTCCTGTTGGAGACTGAGCATGAGAGAGAAGTGAGAAGAGTAGCTGCAGTTTCTCATCACAGTCTTATTCTTCCCTTCACCACTTATCAACATGTAAACTTTGTTTTCTCGGGAGTAATGATTTTACAACCACTAGGGACAATAGGAAATGTCAGATAAGAGACTCATTACACATCAAGTAGGCCCAGTCTGACAAGACTGGAACAAAATTCAGGAAGAATGAGTAGAATTTTATATGGTTATGTTTTGCTTAAAAGTGGCCACTAAAGAATAATATAATGTGTTGGATTTTTATTTAAACTCTATGCTCATGGTACTTTTATTTTTTTAAATCTCTTTGTATTGCAACAGAACGCTGACTGAAAATAGAACTCTGCATTCAGTGCTGCCATCTCTTTTTCACCTTTGAGGATGAAATTCAGATGCAAAGGAAAATTCAGATCTAAACTTTGTGTCTCCTGCTTATCTCTCACTGCATTCCACCACACATTGCAAGAGGAGGTAGCTGGCAACACGTATGTACAGCTTTCAGCTATTGTATAATGGATTTTGACACAGGCCACAGTGGTGATGACCTGTGTGAGGTGGACACCTGTTATGAAATCTCATATGATTTTGCAAAGAGCTCATGATAAATGTTGTCAGTACAACAATGAAGCTCTACAGGACTTGAATTTGTAATGGATTTCTTGGTGGTGACTATTTGTGCTGGAGTATATAGATTGTGAAATGAAATCCAGATGATAGCCAGATTCCTGTTTCGGTTCTGCAGTGTCACAAGTCACACAAAAAGAATGAAAAAGGTCCTTGAACTTCGAGCTTGAAAGGACTTTACATCAATTGTAGTGACTGAGGGCACTTTTTGGAGGTCACCAGTTTATGTAAATCAAAACTTGCTTGGGACTGTTAACACTGGCTGGGTTGTCCTAGTGATAATTGCCCTGTCTATACTAACCAGTGTATGCAACAAGGTCCTCATCATCAAAATAAACTTTCTGCCTACCCTGAGATGAAAAGGAAAACATAGCTTGCACAGAGAAAACCCAGGTGAAAAAAACTGAATAGGAACTATCTTTTTTTCTTTGCTTCGGTACTTTTTCCTTCCTGAATGTCTCAGATTCAGCAGACCCCAGCTGAACGTTCAGCTGGTTGATCACCAGAGACTGTATTTTGTATGTAAGTCAGCTCTATGTTCATGACAATTTCAACTGTGCTGGTGTCAAATGAACATGGAAGCCACAGGACCTTAAATGACTGCTGGCAAGGCCTAGAATATTCACCACTTCCTTGCTTCATAGCTGATAAAATGAGAAAATTTTATTAAAATAGAAGAGTGTGTATGGCCCTACTCAACATATGAGTGAAGAAAGGGCGGAAAAATGATGCAATGATTCCACAAATTCAAGGACCACAAATGCAAAACTACAAATAGATCAATATAAGAGTAAGAGAACTAAAGTAAACACGGAATGTTTACCACCTCAGTTACTGATTAACTTTGGTCCTGATAACATGATAATCAGCCTTCTACAGTTTCACTAGGACTGACACCCACTTTATTTCAGTGATACCCAGTGTAAATGTTGTGTATATAACCCAAATTAAATACCCCAAGCCCCATGTGGTGTGCAGATGCACACAAGACATTGTGATTTCTGTCTGTTATAAAGACGTGGGTTGTGTGGAGAGGTTTTTCAGAGCTTTGGGTAGTCGACTCATTGCATCTCCACCAGTGCTTCTTGTCCAGGATGCAAGTTCTGACAAGAAACCTACTGCTGAGAAATAAAAGAATGTTTACATTAATTATGTACATTTACATTTTCCTTGTTGTATTGTCACAAGCTTAGTTCCAGGGACACTCCATAAGTTCAGAGGAATGGCTTAGCCAGGAGGAGCACTCTGCTGCGGGCTGCTGCATACACTGGGCAGCCTGAACACTATCAGAGGTAAGTCCTCTTGGGTGATAGAATCATTTTATTTGTAGTTTTTTTGAATGCATTCAATGCAACAGGCAAAACAATGCTTTCTGTGCCATAGTCAGGCCTTAGAGACAGAAGAAAGGCTCAGTGGGACAACAGATACATACAGAAACTGGGCAAAATGTTTACTCTGACCAAAAAGAGTGCAGACGGTCAGCTTCCACTCTAGACTTCTAGAGCTTAAGGTTT
Organism: Zonotrichia leucophrys gambelii; assembly: GCF_028769735.1. Taxonomy (NCBI): domain Eukaryota; kingdom Metazoa; phylum Chordata; class Aves; order Passeriformes; family Passerellidae; genus Zonotrichia; species Zonotrichia leucophrys. Next base: position 94,521,402 of record NC_088171.1, read on the forward strand.
ACTTCTTTCAAAGCATAAAGTCAATAATAATAACAAATACAATAACTCAGCAGAGAACAGTACCTTAGCTCATAATAAATCATATAGCACCTGTCCATTCTCAACCAAATTGGCTCCAGTCTTTGGTATGTCTTTAATTATTTTCTGATGTAAGTTTGGGCTCTTGACTGGATGAAAACTATAAGAAGATTTCTTTCAGTCCTAAAGCACCTCCTATTACAACTAGGTAACTTATCATCAAGTCAAAGATTATTTGCTTTCAGCTTTGAGTAAAATAATAAATCATTCACTGTTTTCTGAACATGTAACTGCAAATTCCTTTATTAAAGCTATTTGCTTGCCAGTTGCACAATTATACATTAATTACTCAATAGCAGTTTTGAAGGTGATGCCTGGCTGAAGATTCACACTCTCACACTGCTGAGTGAAGTCAAACACACGTGGTTGCTTTCAGTCTGGCTTTAGCATATGAGCCACTCTACAAAGGGATCGTAAAACAAAGTACAAAGTGACAGCCATGGATACCACTGATGCTCCCTGTGAAAAAGAGACAAAGTGAAGGAATGTCTACTGTGGAGAACCAGATGGAGAGGTCCTTATAGATGCTTGGTCTCCTGATTCAGACACATCTGCTCGGGTGGATTTATTGCTCTCCAGCAATGACAGGCTGAACCACAGCTCGGTGGCACCAACACGGGGTCTTTCTACTGACTTCAGAGCATTTGCATTGGATGCTGAAGGTGGATACAAGCCTTCCGACTAACATCACGACACGTTAGGTAGAGAATATATCTGAAGAACTGAGCCTAGTTGATTTCACAAGATTTAACTTACAAAAAGTATTAACTACTTTTTGATATAGTACTTAGTGGTGTGTTTTTACGACCTTTATTAATTTAAAATCTGAAACTTATAAGCATGTGTCATGGTTTGACCAGGAAGGAGTGGGAATTCTGGGAAGCTGTGGTCAAACCAATGAAGGTTTTGGGTTTCATACTGACACCTGGTGTAGCCAGTGGGGTTTGGACACACCTCCGAGAATACACAGGGGTTAAAAGCAGGGCACTGCCCTGGCACTTCCTCTTTTGGACATCGTCGGGCGAAGAGGTCAGATCTCTTCCCCCGCCCGGCCCGCTGCTGCTGGGCGGGGGAGGGACCGCCATGCGGTAGGCCTGGGGCCTGGACAGAGGTGGGGGTTGAGGGGGCTTTCAAGGATGGAAGGGTGGCGGAGCCCCAAGAGACATCGAGACATCGGGCAGCCAGCCCCCCCCCCCCCCCCCCCCCCCCGGAGAGAGAGAGCCGGCGGCACTGAATGTGATGGCAGCCAGCCAGGAGGAGAAGGGGGGAGGGAGAGCGGCCGGCCGCAGCAGCAGCACGTGTGGGAGTATCATCTCGTCCCAGGACAGACAGAGACTGAAAACTTTTAACCCTTTCTTGCATGATTGGGGCCTTGCAAAAAATGCTAATCCTCCTCGAAGCTGAATAAGAAGGGAGATGAGAGATGAGATGAGATAAGGACTTTGGCCCGGAGATTGTGGAGATGATTGGATGGGGAGAGATGATTTGGAGTGGCCTTTTGGCTGGACTTTTTCTTGCAGCCATGGACTCAGTTGTTCCTGTGACACAGACTGCATTTAGGGGGAGGCAGTGCCTCAAAACCAGGAGGGTTCATTCGTGAGGACCCCCCGGCCCCAGGGGGTTGGAAAAATATGGGGGGGACAGTTGTCCCAAAAGCAGAGACTGTGCCTTTTTGGAGTGAGACAAGGCATCCTTGAAAGACAACCCTAAAAGCAGCTCTGATCCATGCACGGTGGTGAGAGCACTGGGCATGGAAGGAACATGTCACAAGCGGCAAAAGGACTTTTTTTTTCCCCCCCGGGCGGTGCCGAAGTGACAAGGAAGCATCCGAGGTTTCAGTGTGTTTCCAGAAGCCTATGGAACAAGAAGGACTCCTTTCCTCTTCATGAACTGCAGTTTGAGTATACTAAAGTGTCGTGCCGGGCTGGGCAGTTGGTGTTTTTGAGAGAATGTATTGGATTGGGAAAGTCAGGGAGTGGGGAGGAGGAAAAGTGGTTTTTGTAAGGTTTTCAATTTTTTTCTTTTCCTTATAGTCTCTCCCTATTTTCCTGTAGTTTAAGTAATAAAGTGGTCTTTATGTTTAAGTTAGAGCCTGTTTTGCTTATTCCTGGTCACATCTCACAGCAGACACCAGGGTGAGGCATTTTCATGGGGGGCACTGGCTCTGTGCCAGGCTCAAACCATGACAGCATGTAAATGCAGTACAATAAAAGATAGCATAAAAGATTCATAAGATTGGTAAGATATTTCAAACAAAAGGAGAAATATGGTTCGTGGGTATTATAAACACATAAATTATGACCCAAATTACTTTGTTTAGACCATTCGGGAGTGCAAGAACTTTCTTTGGAAGAGAGTTTAGAAGGTTGCATAGGAAAACCTGGTCAGAGTTAGATCTCCTAAGAATTTAGTCTGGTAAAATTAATTGATGGGGAGAGAAGGTTGTATAAACATTATTAAAGCAAAAGTTTACTACTGCTATGAAATTTCTCAGTGGATAAGATCATCATATCAGTTCAAATTCCAAAAACCACAGCTTTTTCCTGATGGTATGAATAGTATATTTGTTTAATATTGTTATGATGTAGGTTGTAGGGAACTGAACTGGGTGATGTCCAGAGGTCCCTTTCAACCCTAACTATTCTGTGATCCTGTGAACTCCAGTGGCAGCACTCACACACCCTTGGAAATGATGTAAAAATAATTACCACTGTCCTTGGAAACTGGAAAACTATCAAAGCAAGAGCTCTTCAGTTTTAGGTTCATCCCACAATACGAATACCAGACAGAAAACAAAAAAAAAAAATTAGGCAGCTATGGTGTTCTGCACTTCTAGTTTATTTTATATTTTGTTTTAATGATCACTACTATTTACTCACTCCTTTACAGAGAAAGAGAATGAATGGTGTCTTCTGTGTCATTAATCTTTAGAAATACTGCACATGAGCTGTTGAAATATTTAAAAACATATCCTTTCTAAGTGACATTATTTTGGTGACTGGGATGGAGTTTCAGAGATTTCACTGAAAGCATGATGACAATGTCTCTGAAAGATGCTGAAGTGCATCTCCAAAGGTATTTATGAGCACTTGAGACTGGGATGATGCTGCTAAATGCTAGCTTTTTCTTCGTTTCTCCTCACATCACCCATCCAGTCATTAGGAGCAGGCTAGTTTGAGCCATTTGCTTTTTCCTAGAACTAATCTGTACAAGCCACTTGAAGGAGAACTGTCTGAGCTTTTATTTTCAAGAGTGCTCCAGTCATTTGGAAAAGACTCACTCCACCATGCTCCTGCATGCAGCAGTGGCCACAGCTCTAAAGAGAAAGCTGTCCACTCTCTAGGGGAGGTAACCACTTCTGAGCTTGCTGAAATTGCCTCCACACCATACAGGTGATGCATTAAGTCCATTTTACACAAGACATGCTCTTCTATTGACAGTTTGACCGTACAGTATGCTAAAATAACTTTGCAGAGGTTTATACTTAACCTTACCGATCCCTGTTGTCTCTGCTAAGGAACAAGAATAAAGTCTCCATAGCTATCATTCTCCAGCAGCTTTTTCTAAAACTTTCGAGCAGCTAGACCTTCTTTGATGAAAGGAGCATTGCCTTCATTCCCCACTTAGCCATGCTCACACACTCTTCACTCCATCTTAGTTTGATGGTTGCTGGCCCATGCAGATAGCAGACAGCACCTGATGCTTTCAGAATATGAACAGCAAACTTCCCACCTTCCACGTCACCCTCAGAGCATTGCAAGAACAGTGAATCACTATTTGTCTTCAGAGACCTTGTGGGTGCATTGTGTAGAGAGGAAGGCTTGAGAAGTCTTCACTTTCAGATTAATTTCCAGATAACTAGCTGAGGAGGAAACAGCTGTCAGCAGCTATGAAATGAGGAGAGAAGAGACCAAGAAACATGAGCACAATTTTGCACACATTACCAGAAGTGGGACATATAAGACCTATGTGAGGTTGGACAAGGTAATGGGGTTTTGCTACAGACTGTCTGATAGCTGGTTTCCAGGTCTGAAGTTCACAGGAACACAGAATGATTAGAAAGCATTTGTGCTTACAGTTGAAGTCCTAGCTGCTTTTGACATCCAGCAATGAAGAATGGCAGGGCTATCACTGTTGGTAACATCCCAATATTTCCAACAAGAATAGAGACTTCAAGGAGACTGGAAAATGCCATCTGTGAACACAAGACAGAGTCAATAATACATTCTGTTTCCAGACACATACATAAGGCGGATAATAATCAACTTTGGCTAAAGTTCCCACCTAAACTTTATTATTGTACATGTGTTGGTTTGTCTTAATACATTACAAACAGAATACCCAAGAGAAAAAAAAATAACAACAAAAAAATAGGCATTTCTTGCCACTGGGTCTTAGCTCCAGTTTTCAGCTGGTGCATATCTTATACTGCAAAATTCAATGTTTCTTGTTTTTGTAAGATCTTAATATGTTTGCTGTCTTCACAGGTCTCAGCTCTTGCCTTGTGAATGTATGTGCTGCACCTACCTTTACATTCCCATGTGTATCCACAGAGTACAGCCAAGCTGTAGTAAAGCACATTTGTAAGTAAGGGAAGAGTTACTTTCCAGGGGCACTGTCTGTGACAAAGAACCAATGCAACAAACAGATCATATAGGACAACTTTCCAGGACATTGGATTCCTCAAATCTGATGTTTTTACAGTAAGTCACAAGCTAAAGATTTCCCTCAAATTTCAAGGCATTTGAACAGTCCTGCAAAGTTCAATGAGTCGCACTGCAAGCAAGGAAGATTCCTACACCCTACATTTTTCCTTAGTAACTCAGGTCTTACTCTTTAATAATTATGAATAGGTTTATTGGCTGGAAAGCAAACATACTCAGGCTTTGCATAACAAATGCAAAGGTATGGCTGTTGCTCCCTGTGTTTTCCAGACTCAGGCTAAATCCTGACTCCTTCACATGGCTATACCTTTGCTGGCTATACCTATGCTGAAGCTCTCTGAGTCAAATGGGCTCTCATGACAAACTAGAATGGCACACGTGTATTGTGGATGAGAAGATAGGGACCAAATTCTTGATGTGACAGGGTAAAAGTGGGGAAAGAGCAAAGACAGTAATGTGGGAGCATGTCTTTGAAAGCATTTTCCCATTGCAGAAGACCCCAGTACAAAGGTTTATTCTCTCTCCCCCTGCAATTCCGAGCCAGGTACATGGGTCCCTCTTAGCACCCCAGATTTTTGTGCGTCGAGTGCTACTGCCTTGCTGTGACACCATGGCAGGCTGTCTCTCATCAGCCCCTGCTGTGATGCTCCTAACGCTTTCACTCCAGGGAGTGCTTCCCTGCTTGATGCTGCTAGCAGATTAAAGCTGTTCTAATTTCCCATCCTAAGCCAAATAGATGCATAAGCAAGCTGTTGGATTGTTTCGCTACGAGTGCCGAACGCCATCAGCCTGCTTCCCACTCCCCCCACCTCGGTGCTCAAAATGGTGGACATTTGCAAGTAAAATGTGGGGTGGAGGCCAGAGGTGAGGTTAAGACACACGATAGACAAGGAAGAGTTCCAGGAATATTTTTCTGCCAAACCATATTTTTCAAGGTACTCGCCTGACTCCTATCTCTGTGTTAGTGTCAGGAGATGACTTGAAAATTAGGGAGTCTTTTTCTAGGATCAGAAAAGTCATCAAGATTCATTGGATCAGAAGAGTCTTTAAGATCCAATGTTTTTCAGAAATAGGCTGAATGAGCTCAGTAAAGATTAGATGCCAGTCCAAAAATACAGTGCAATACAATTTATTTTTATATGCCATCCTTCACACAAAGTACCGCAAAACACTTTAGAGAGATGGAGAGATAATGCTTTACAGAGTTAGGTACAGCAACTCCCAGACAGGCAGAAAAGGAAAATGACATATGGAAATAGAGCAGAGTAAAAGGGAAAACTGAAATTTAGAAGCAGTAAAGATGCAAGTTAGTATCCTCATGGATGAGTCCCTGCGAAAGGAGGGACTTCTTCTTCTCCCTGCAGAAGAATTCAGTGATAGAGGAGGAGAATGATAAGTGGAAATTAGAGTCGAAAAGAAGGCTAGAAAACATGGAACAAAACTAGAAACACTTTCACTCTGCAGCATCTGGTAAGAGAAAGCAATATAGAAGGATACCTGGCTGTCATCATAGCAGCTAAACAATTTTTAAAATAATTAAATAATTTAACATTACTGGTAAACCTACTAATTTTGGCTGCCCATATGAATTAGGCCCAGAAAGATTTTCACACACACACACACACACACACACACACACACACACACACATATCTCCTCTTGCCTCCAAAATTGGTCCATCTGTGGTATGAGGATTTTATGATGCCTGAACACTTCAGGGGCATTACAGTCATTTCAGGGAAGCTGCTAACCAAATTGCATGGAGATGGCTTTGTCTGGGACAGAAGGAAGAAATACTTGCAGGCACACAAACATGCGTGTACACACATGCACAAACTTTACACAAGAATCCCTCTAAAAATACATTACCAGGTTAAATTTTAAACTGTGCTTGATGACTCTGAAGTAAATTGAAGAGCTTGAGGATATTTATTTGTTGCAGGGGAGAGAGAAGCAGAAGCTGTGTGTATGGAACTATTCCCTTTCCCAGAGGATCTCTGTAACCGGCTGGAAGATGAAAAGACTCAGGCTGCAGATGAGTCAGAAATGGGGAAAGGCAAATTTTCAAAAATAGGATAAAAAATATGCTTAATCTATTTTGTGTTGCTGTGATTTTGTCACTGCTGGCCTTGGCGGGCTTTTCTGGCTGTAAGAGACCTGATTATTGTTTGTGAGAGCTCAGGGATGGCACTGCAGCGTGCACGCAGCGCAGCCTGCACTGCCTGGATAGCAGAGGGACTGGGCAGTGGGTTATCGCATCCCCTGCATCATTCCAGCCCTGCTGCAGTCATATGTCATTATGCATCCTTAGTCCAAAGACGGGAAGCTGGAGATGTCGCCAATGCTGCTGCTGCTACAGAGCATCCCAGCAGCCAGTCCCTGGTGAAAGGTACTCAGATAGTACTGTTACAAACCTCAGCTTTTTTCAGGGCTTCTTTTGTTTTCATAGTCCAGCTAGAAATGTGCTGCAGCATACAGAGTGTCAGTGTGAAAATTTGGGCCCTAACTGTGCTGTAATGTAGCTGAATAAAGCCACTGATTCCAGCTCCCATGTCTCTAGCCAGATTATGCCATTTTTGCTCATGTCTTTTAATCCTTTAGGCTTATGACTGGTATTGTTCTGAGAGATATATGTCCACTCCAGTGTTTTCTCTTGGTGAGTTTTCTCTTCTTCACAAATTTGCTCTTTGATGAGATACCTGTCTTAGTCTTGTCACTGTAAATCCAGAACAGTTTCCCCAATTTACCAAAGAAACTTCAGTTATTACCACAGCACCACAGTTTCTCTCTCTGTCTTTTTTTCTTCATCATAACCTGTAGTCAAGATGGTTAAGTTGAAAACCTGTGAAAAGAAGAGATGATTTTTTGGTGCACGATGGTTTTAGGCTCTAGCCCAGCAAAGACTACATGGAATATTATACAGTATATCCAGGGTGTATGGGATGATCACCAGTGCAAGTTCATGGGACAGTCACTAACAGATATACAGATATATCTTTTTAATACAGATATATATTTTTAATCCATGACCTTGTTATAGCAAGGACATGGATTAAAAAGGCAACTTTTGGGTGGTGAGTGAGAATCTGTCTGGGAACTGTTCATGTGCCTTTCAACAAAGCTGTGATTTGTTTTATTAGCTTTATATTCAATTTGTTTCTCACAGTCTCCTGAGGGATCAGATGAGCGATTGTGCTCCTCCTACAGACAGCTCTCTTGGAAAACTCATGTCAAGAGACATGTGAGGCCATGCTGCTTCCCTGTCTCCTTGCCCAGAACTTGCAGAAGTAACGGCAGGACACTCATCTAGTCTTAGTGATACAAACTGACCTTGTGAGATGTGCTCTAGGATGACCCTGCTTTTTCAGGTTGTTTGGAACACTTGGCACTGTGGTACCTTCAGCCTTACCCATTCTGTGGTCCTCTGGCCTGAACTCAACTTCAGCAAGTGGCTGCCGGGCCAAGAAAGAGAATTTTTGGACTTGACATATCACTCCAGTGCATCACACCCCCTTGTTCCTGTGTGGCACACTGCTTCTGAGAAAAGGCTTTAGACAGAAAACTTGCTAAGTCCTACTGCATCTCTTACATGCAATGTTTAGAACCTCACAGTTCCTGTTTGACAGTGGCAGAATCCTGCAAAGTCCTCCAATGTTTAGCATGAATCATGGCTAGTGGCCCTCTTTCCAAGTCACATCCAGGCCTGTGGTTAGAGCACACAAAGCAAGAACAACACAATTTGTTAAAGAGTTACATGAATGTTCACTCAAACAGGATGAAAATCCACATTCCACTGCCAGGGAAGATCATACTGTGAAGTACACAGAACCAAATAACTATCTGCCTCTCAGAACCCCTCTGTGTGGCCTACCAGCAGAGCAACACAACACAACACAAGCTCCCAAAGCACAGCATGAAGAAACAGCAGTGTTTGCCTGAGAGATGAAAAGCAGAGTTGAACATACCTTCAGACAATGAGGGGAAACCCTTTTCACATCTCTCTTCCTAGTAGGCTAAGGGCTCAGGGTGTTGACCTACCCTTCCAGTAAGGAGGACCTCAAACTCTACAAAAGGTCAGCTATGAGTTTCAAGAGTGAGTACCCTAATCAGCAGAAATGTCCCTTTAAGTGCCATTTCCTCTGGCATTTTCTCTGCTGAAGCTTAGAAAGATCCTGACTCACCTGCTCCCTTTGTTGTCCCATTTCAGGGGGTTTATAAACACCCTGCTGACAATTTCCCATGTCAGAGGGACTCTGCTAAGGCTAGGGTGCACACTAGAGTAGGGCTACATCATACTGGCCCTTCTGTGTCATTTAAGACTTGAGCAAGGTTGATACAACGTGAGAATCCGACCATAGAAAAATAAACAAAACACAAACAGAAAGTTGTTAGGATAAAGCTATAAAAAAACATTACAGGAAGAAATACTGAGATGTGGGGTGGCAGAGGAGTAGAGGAAGAGCTTTAGGGTGCTGTGAAGCCCAGAATGGATATGCTACATTAATTCAGAGGAGTTTTCTGCCGGAAGATGACAACTGGACTAAAGAGCAGTCACCGACGTTACACCAGCAATGGCTTTGGCTCTGTGAATCCCATAGGATTGGACCCTGTGACAATTTGCTTCTTACTCTGTGGGCCTCCAGATTGGTGTGCTAAGTGAAATAAGGTGCAGCATTCTTTTAAAGATAAAAGGACTTGTTCAAATTTTACATAATCATAGAATTATTCTTTACAGTGGATTTACATAGACATTGTCAGTGGGGAATTCTCTCAGCAGCTTCAATTACTGTATTTTCGTGTGCATTGTCTGATAGGAGATGTGCTGGATCTCAAATACCTGCTACCTGATTAATGTGGATTATTCATCCCATTGTAATTACCTGTGAATTTTAGGGTAGCAAACATGTGAGAAGAATTTGTATAAAAGCCGCAGGATTGTTGAAAGGCACATATTTTCCGAGAATCCCTGTATGCAGGCTGACACATTTCATTCCTTATGGTGATACTCTCTGCATTACAGCATTTGACTTGATGTAAATGTGATAGTGCTAAGTAACACTGACATGCAGCAGTGAAATGCACTGAAGAACCACTAGAAAACACCTGGCTATTGAATGGTTTCAAAGAGTGAAAGCTTTTCATCATTAATTTAGCTTTCAACAAAACTGCCCTCAGATGTCTGTTGTCTTGTTATTTTTTCCTCCTAATTAAAAACATAGCATTTTATCTGGTCATGCTAGTGAAGCAGGTATCCTGAAATCCTCAGGAACACAAATGTGTGGTAACAAACAGAGCCTTAGCGTGAGACACCATTTTGACAACTAGGTCAGGCTGGCAACCGATTCTACACAGCCTGTGAATAGGTTTTAAGGTAGTTGAGCTGATTGGGTGGGAATTTTTGGGATAGATGCTCCCAAACAACTCAGGACTCATGTCTGCAGGCAGGGCAGGCAGATCTGAACTCCTCTGCTCACACCAGAGGCCAGATTCAAATGTGCTTTGTTGTTTTGGAATTCATGCAGGTACCTCTCTCTGTTTCTGTGCATGATGAGCCCTTTCTTGAAATGCCCAGCCTCCATTTTTATGGACTAGGCTGTTAAGGCTCCCAGAAGAAACAGCCCTGTGTTAGCGTCACCTCCTTGCACATTATCTGACTTGTCCACGGACACAAGGCTTTCTGAAAACAATTTTTAGTATTTTATTTTTATTAGTCAAAATAATTCTGCAGTTAGGATTGCTGCTAAAAATAGACAAGATGACACAAACATGACTGCACTGTGGATGGAGCACACAAAGACAGAGTCTGATATTGGCTAAATTCGGCTGATGGGGTTGGAAATATTCTCCTGAATGATATTTACTGACCTTGCAAATTTTCACCAATGTCATTCCACAGCTTCAGGTCAAAACTGACTGAAGTGAGAGTAAAGAGGAGCCTCAATCATCTGAGCTACATTTAAAGTTAAACAGGGTTGCTGATAAGAGCTTTATGATCTTGAGCTCATTATAGCCTGTGCAAGCAGAACCATATTGATACATCAAATTGAACATTAACACGAAAAACCCTGTGAGCTGCCTTTTCATTGCTCTGGGAACATGTACAGCCCAGGCCAAGCACAGAAAGCAAACACAAAGAGCTTAAGGAGGTATCTGCTCACATGATGTCCCCATCCACTCAGAGGTTCTCCGGCCACCCTTTTTTTTTTCCACCACATAATAGACATGGTGTCCATCATCTGCCTCTGAAAGCCTTTTTTATAATCAGTGACCATAATCCAGGGTCACCGCTTCCTGACAGTGATGTATTGTATCTCTGCAGTTAACAACAAAATCTCATAAAACCCTTGAAGGACTCAAAGGATTTCCTCTCCTCCTTTGGGCATTGGTTCCATTTACTGTTAAAGCAATGGTGAGGATGGGCTTAGATCTGCAGTGATAGCACCACATCCCCAGACCTGTTTATCATGTCATCATCAGGTCAGTGCTTTACCTATTTATTCGGTGGCAAATAGGATGCTTGTGCTGCTACCACAGGAAATCTCAGCCTTTTACATATGCATGTGTGAACTGAGTCTGGAGGCTACAAAGTTAGAAAGCTGTAATAGTTCCCAGAGTTCCCGTGCACTGATCCAGGAACCGGTCTCAACTTTGAGCCAATAGACTCTATTTCTGTTGTCCCTCAAGGGGACAAGCCAACGTCTACCTCTTTGAGAAATCCAGCTCAACTCGTTCTTGAAACACAGTGCCAGACATGCTGACATGCATTGAGTGAAGTGTTATAATTGAATGGTTTGGACAATTTGAGACTTGAGATGTGATGAATACTTCAGCAGAAATCCTCCTGATACTTTCCCTTCATCTACAAAGAGAGTGGGTGGTTTGATATCTGCATCACTAGTTACCCACCAAACCTTACTGGGAATAATTAACACCTGATCCAAAGACATAGCAGTTATTTCTTTAAAAAAAAAAAAAAAAGAAGCATACAGAATACAGAAATGAAGAGATGCCATTTTATTATTAACCTGCCGTGCTGTACAGAAAAAAATGTCATCAGATTAAGGACTAGAGCCTGCTCTCATTTATGCACATGAAACTTCACTAAATCCAACAGGAATCACGCACACATGTACGGGCAGGATTTTGTCCATTATCACTGATAGCACCTTTCCTCACAGTTCACATGGAATGTGGTATAAATCTGTCTAAAGCTTTCTGAGGTTTACAAAAGTGGCAACATGTTGAATTTGGAGGACGGTAAACAAAAACACAGGTGTTTTAAAAAACACATTAAAGGAGAGCTTTTTCAGTATGACTTCAGCTAGACTAATTCACATGTTAATAAGGCCATCCTGAAAGTCTCATCTGTCAATTTGTGTTTAACTGTACTATTGATAGATCTGAAAAGCTTGCCTACAGCAAAATTTGCACAGTACTTCTCATTATAAAACTCCAGCTTTACTGCTTAGAATTTTGCCCTGGTTTTAACTATGCTGGAATGAGCTGTATCGACTGCCTTTCTAAAGGAGAATTTTGTTGGGAGGCAGTTGTCTCTCTAACATGTCACCTAGTTTTTCTCACTGGTTTCTGAGAACATGCTAAAGGAAAAAAAAATACAGTTTACTAAATTAAAAATAAATTTACAACTGCTTTATGGAGAGCTAGATATTTGACCTTGGACAAGGGATATGGAATCTGACAGAGAAGCTGACTTTAGACAGAGATGGAGCTTTTGTAACTAGCCACTGGAAAAATCTGCCTTAATTCTGCTGAGTTGTGAGCCCTGAAAAATGTTAGGTTCATCAATACAACGGATTTCTGAAACTGCTCAAAGAGGGCTTTCCAGATGCTGATTTGAAACTTTGGATACTAAAACCACAACAAATTTCCACAATTAGGAGTTACCCCTACCAAGGCACCGCCCAAACATTGTTACACGTCCCTTGCCAGTATCCATGGGACCTGTATAAAGCTGGACTGGTAGTGCATTTCCTTGGCCTTCACTGCCTTACCTTGCCCGCAGCCCCACATGCTGCTGCACACTGCTGCCTTTTTTGCCAAAAGAAATCACAAGTACTGTTTCTAAAGGGATCCAGGAGGAAGCTGGGGTGAGCTGGGCTTTCAGAAGCTGTCTTAAGTTTCTAACCATGCTTGTGAATTTGTATCATTTATACCTAAGCAGCCTCACCAGCAGCTGTGAACAACTTTCTCAAGGTAGCCCTCAAGAGTTGTAGTTATCCCTAGGGGTTGTGTAGGATCATTGTTACAGTTGCTATTATGACTATTGTAGTTCAGTCATTATCATCACTGTTGTTGTCATTAGACAATTGATGGCATTGAAAAATTATTATTTTGTGTGAGTAGAAAATTCTTAAAAAGCAGTACTTTTCCTATTCCGATGCAACATGGCAAGTTTAATTTGCACTGCCAGTTACTTAGGTCTGGAGGTCTATTCCTCCTTCCCTCACAGGAAAAGAGAAAAGGAGGATTGATTTACATCTGCAAAGCAAGCTGCAGTGAATTCAGAGCTGGGGATACTCCCACGTCCTTCACCCAGAAGCCCCTGCCAGCCAGAGCAGTCCCCTGCTGTGGGAGACATGGGGATCTGCCTCCTCCTTCAGCTGCCAAAAGGACATCCCACAGGTGTAGGATGGAAAAAATCACAGATGCTTTCAGACACACATGCCCTTCTTCAGGTCTTGAAGAAAGAGCTTACATGCCAAAAAATTGTTTATTTTTAAAATGAGACTCACTGGTCTATTTATTCATACGAAGTGGGACAGTGTCAAGGGGACAGCATGGGAGTGCACATACCCAGGTGGAGGTTGGAGCTGGGGGATTGCCCTCAGGCAGAGGAGGGATCTGCTGGTTCTTAGATTTTTCATATAGCTTTCAACCTTTAAAAAATGAACCAAATTTCTTTTTCAGTTTAGACTAGATTTGGCCTTTCATATCTGAAATAAAGCCTGTAGCTGTGGGTTGAGTCAGTGAATGAATACTATGAATATTCCTAGTTTTAAGAGAAAACTCTTACATACTATTCAGTCTGAAGTGAGAGTTTAATTTGTAACTTTCTGGCTTCATTTCAGAACTCCAAAATATCTCACTGTAGTCTTGTTTCAGAAAATATCCTACATCACTACTGCTTGATGGAAACTAACAAAGAGTTGGGAGGATAATTTAGGCAACAGCCATTCTACCCAGCATACTTTCTATTAATTGCAGCAAGATGGGAGTATTGGTTTTCCTCTACCTGGTAAGAATTACGTATGGAAAGAACACATAGCACAGCAGGTCAAATCTCCATCTTGTCCTGCAAGCTGCAATGTGTCATGTCTGTGGAGTTGCACCCACCTACAGAAGGTCTGAATTTGGTCTGCCTTTTTTTTTTTGTGATGATGTTTCCCTTTAGTAGCTCACTTCATGGTCATTTAACAGGAACCTAGCACACATGCAGGAGAGGTGTCACAACATCAGTTACCTGAGATTATTGTAAATGATGTGCCAGCACCTGAAGGAGATGTTAGGATGTATGTCAGATCGTAATAATAGATACAGTGTTGTACCAGGCAGCACAAAGCCAGATGTATTTATAATTCCTGCAGCTGCAGCCCTGCTATTAGTTAAGTCTAAGAATGGAGCCACTGATAGATTTGTCAGAGATGAGTTGTCTTCCTAACAGAAAGAAAGTGATGAAAGAAAATAGATGATGACTCTAGTTATTGTCAATAGAGAACCTTTGACTGTACATCTTCCATTCAGAGATGGACATATGCATGTACCTGGGTTTAATTCCTCCCCAAACACCCCCATGCCATCTGTGACAGAACCTCATGTGATCTCACCCCAGTTCCCTGTGAGAGGGAGCAGATACCTCTGTCAGAAACGGTGCAGTCACTGACAGTCTCCCCAAGAAGCGAGAAGATGCGTATGCAGTGAGACTGACCTGTGACTGAGGGTTGTAGATCTGGGGTAAAACATGCTGGCCAGGCTGGAAAGGGTTCTTCTCATTGTGTCTGTCTCTGCCAAAACTTTCTGGAGATGGATAAAAGATTGAGTCTCTTCACATTACCCTCAGATTTCGTCAGATAACCATGACCTAAATTCAGCAGTGAACTAAGGTCCTAGAAACCCTGTAGCCATCTGAGCATCACCCTCTAATGAAAAAATTGTACTGCTGCCAGCTCTAAACATAGAGCTTTCTGAAGCATATTTCATTATTTTTACCCTGTAATTGAATAACTTTAATAACTGAATTTGTTTTCCACCTTTAAAACAAACAGAATCACACACGTCTACAAGTCTGGGAGGTAACCATTAGGGATCAGCTTTGAGTCAGGCTCCAAGGATGAGAGCTGATTACTCAGACCTCATAATGAATATTCAGAGATGGAAATCAGAATGCAAACAGTGGATTGAGGTGATCAGGTGCTTCAGAAAAGCAAGCTGGGGAGGAAGAAAAACGAAACACATTTTCTTCTGCTTCTTATGATTGATGATGATGATGAAGAAAAATGGCACCAAAGTGTGCTAGGTCACTTTGATACTCACAACCAAACTAGTCCAGGGATAAATGCAAGAGACTTGTTGTGCTAAGCTGGGGTGTCTGAACACAGAAGTTATCTTGCAAAAGAAAGTTTTCTGGGAGGCTTCAAGGAAAGGAATACATAAAGACTACACACGACCTCCATGCCTTTACAGACACTTCAAAATGGATGTGCTTTTGACTATAACACAATTTCGATGTGCTTACCTTTACCTATTTATAACAAAAATTGCTATAATTAGGAAACAAAAAAACCTACAGCAAACCATGCTGGAAATAATATTTTGATGGAATAAAATTTGTATGTTTAGATTGAAAATCTGGTGTAATACTAGAACCTGTTGATAAGATCATAAGAGCACATGTGAAAGAAATCAGAGTGTGTTTTTGGTTAAAAGGTCTTGGAAAAGTGAAAAATACCCCAGCTGTGTAAGTCTAGAAAAAAACTGGGCATTTTTAAGCCTGCCTTTTTGTGATTCTTAATGTCTATGTGCATAATTCCAAATCAAACATATTCACATTATTAACTTTTATAAGTTTATTAGTCTCAGTGCTAATGAAACCATTCATCCTTTGCAAATGCACATGGCTCCCTAATGAAACTTCAATAGATGGATCAGCAGTTAAGTGAGTACATTCAAATGTTTATGCCAAATTCTGTTTGCTGCAGTGAACAGGGAGACCGAATCTCTTCCAAACAGACTCTATACAAACCAACCAGCAGATGTAATGATGCCACTTATGCAATAAAGGTTCCTTTTGCCTACAAAGGAAACAATATTTTATATAGGATACTGAAATTTAAGATATGCTTATTTTTTTTGCTTGCTCTAATGTCAGCCAGAGTAATTCCACTTGAAACAACAAAAATAAAATCTAGTTAAATATATGGTAAAATGAGAGGATAAATCAAACAAAAAATCATAAATATAATAGGAAAATACTTTTGAACTGGAACTCAATATTATTTAAGTGATGGACATGTATGTGCTTATTAGCTGGGTTTTGAAATCTAAAGCCTTTTCTCCTAATAATAATTTTAATAATTTTAATACTGTTTTCATTGCTTCATCTTTTTCTTTGTTGACCTGCAGTTCAGTTTGCTCAGTCTGTCTATGTTTGAATGTTATAATGGGAAGTAACTGATACTCCATACTACAGAATTTCTTTTCCTTGAAGACTTGGTGGTTTTTTCAACTCTCAATTTAGAAAGCTATAGCAAAAGGGCAGTTCTGAATTAGGAGTTTCAGCATTACTGTTTTAAGTTGTCAAAGCAAACATTTGTGTCTTGACATTGCAGTATTTTTGAGTGTTTTCCTTAGCATGAAATTTTTTTAAATGTAAAGAATTTGGGACTTCAGGATTCATTTTCAGGAATTCAGAGAAAATCAGTTTTTATTATTAAGCCAAGAAAGACAGAAAAATGCATTTGCTTCTGGACTATACATATTATCTTCTTTTTTTCATTTTCTACACTGAGGTATAAATACTGTGCCTGTAGCCAAATATGTATGTGCACAAAACAAACAGAAAGCATTCTTAAACCAATAAAGTATTTACTTTTTTTTAAGACATTTTAATCCTATTAACGGTAAATTATATTACCTATTGTGAAGGCAGACATGAAAGAAATATCTGAAGCACACAGTTAATTATGATACCAAGTGAAACATAATATTTATGCTCTCCTTGTATAGCTGGAACAATTTTTCTTTCACTAACTGTGAGTCATCCACTGATTGAAGTCTTGAAACTGATGATGAGAGAGTTGGCTGGCATATCTGCCATAGAGGTTTCGTTCTACAGATAATTAATACCAAAAAAAGTCTGGGTTTTATTCTTTTATATTTCCAGTTGTCTATTTTTTAAACAAAATCTCCTCCTCCTGCTCCATCAACATATCTCTCTGTTTAGAGGTTATATGCTTAAGAATAATAAAAGACATCAATGTCTCTGATAAAGTTGGAGAATGAGGATTTCACTGAACCACTGTTTCATATCAAGGCTGCATTTCTATGTCAGAACATCAGAAATACACGAATCAGAATTTTTAAATGGTCCATTTTGATGAATGAGCTCAGGACACATTTTATTTAATTACCTCAGTTTGGAATCCCCCCTTTTCTCCAGGAGGATGAAAGTGTTCAGATAGCCAATTCCTGTTAAAATACCCTTCTATTTTAAGAAGTTGTCTTTCCCACATTGTCTTGCTGAGCTTTTGCATTTGTTCATATTAGGTTCTTGCAGCGGCTGTTAATTAGCAAACTAGTGCAATTGTGTTTGGTTCTTATGGCTTTGACTGTATTCCAAGTCAGCACTAAAGTTGTGTATTGCAGAGAATCTTCTGTACCACACCTTCTTTACCTTGCAGTTTTCTACTTTATTTATTTTTCCTTTCCTTTTTTCTTTTTAATTAGAATTTTCTATTTTATTTTCCTATTAATTCATTTCACTGCCATTTTTTCACTCCTTCTCCTTCCCAAAGGATGCTCTCCTTTTACCACTTGCTTCTGAAAAGATTTGCTTTGAAAACTTGTTCCTATACACAGATCTAAAAAGTTACAAGAAGTAAGCCAGAAAGGTGTTCTGTGAGGAGTGCAGCTGTTCTTCTCCCCCAGGAAAACTAATTCATCAGCTCTTTGAAACAGCCTGTCTTAATTGTTTAGAAACTACGAGCGATGGATTTTCTTTGTTAACGTAAGTGCCCTGCATAGAAAAATCATCTAGTGTTACAAGTAGGAGGCAACCCCTTGGCACCCATGATTTCAGCTAAGGTTTTTATTCCAACCTTAATAATTTTATGGGTTTCAGGTGTTTAAGATCCTATTTCCAAGTTTTAGAGAAAACAATCTCTTCCCTTCATAGTAAGATTTTATAAAATTCCTTTACACTATGACAGATCCACTTATAAACTTTTTGGTTTTTTGGTTTAATAATTTTGAAAAATCAGTTTCTATGGTCCTCACTTCAGTTCAGAGGAGCTTTCCTTTCTGTATTGATGGTACCCACCCCAACCCTGCTGACAAACAGTAATCCACATATTTGTTTCAGTCACATGAAGCCCATGGGGGGATGGAGAGGGGTACAGTCTTCCCACTGTCTTTGGACTGACTGGGCTGCAGCACCAAATGCAACCCACATCAGAGGCTGGCCCCAGCACTTCTTCATTCCTTGGCATATCAATAGCTAGACAGCTATTATCTGACTACATCTCATATGTGGTTACACACCTAATCACACAACCCCTGTGGAGAAAAAAGCCAGTTGCTAAAATGTTATAAATTTCAAGATACTGTAAGAAAATCTGAATGTCTAATATCTCCAACACAGTTCCAATTTTCCTAATGCATGACTCCACTCACCTTACCTAAATATTCACTGATAATTTTCTTCCATCATTCGCAACTCTGTAAGCTTTTAGGGACAGTCGTCGTAAATCAGCATTTCATTGTTTCTGCCTATGACCTCCTTACAATAAAAAAGATGTTATCAGTTAAAAAGTAAGAAATGCAGTATGGTCTGAAGGGCACCATTGTAGAGAATACTATCAAACTACTATATCAGGCCCATGCAAATTGACTGCTGTTATCTATTTCATAGGTGGCAAAAAGCTAGCAGTAGTAAATGTACAGCTGCATAAAAAGGCAGTGATAATACAGGAAATAAAAGCCTCTCTAATCCCTAGTAGCAATTTGCACTAAACAATAGGAATAAACTCCCTGTTAAAATTTTGTTCTAGAAATTTACAATTGCCTCCTCTTCTTGTCCTGCTACAGTTAGTTCTGGGATCCCAGTTCATTTTGCTAGCAGACATGACAAGCAAATGTCAGCAGGTACATACAGGTAACTAAATGCATGTGACACCTATGAAGGACACGAGTATCCTCCAAACCCCATCCAACTGTAACAGATTTTCTTATTTCCTTTGAATAAGATATGTTAAATCAGCTTTTATCTAAATAATAGCTTCAATAAGTCATTTTTATACATCTTAAATTCTCATTGAATAGATCTCTTCGCAAAGTATCAAGGAATTCAGTCAATATTTAGCTGTAGTGAATAGCATGACTTGAGTGGCTATACTGATGTCTCGTGACCTTACAAACAGTGGCAGAGGAATGAAATTCTAGTCAAAGGTCTTCTTTGAAAATGGACATTTTTCAAATAGGAGTCAAAATAGTCTCCTTTCTTTATTGTCTCATAGAAGCCTTCCACATAGCTGTGGTTATCATATTCTGATAAGTTTGTGCTCCATTTCTGCTGCAGTGAATCCCACTCTGTGGCAGGCAGCTTGCATCCCAGCCAGTCCAAGATTCACCTGCAGAAGGGCACTTTTGCCAAAGCCTGTGTAAAAGGATGGCATGAAAGCAAAGCCAGAAGCAGAGACAGACTGGCCCACACAGCCTGACCTGTCTCCTCCTGAACATCTATTGAAACTGATTGATTTAATGCCTTGCATCTGCCAAACTGTCATTCAAGCCAGAGGGGATTTGGGTGAAGACAGGGGAAGCATTGTAAAAATGAGTTTGCGCATTAGTTTACTGAGGAAGCTTTTAACTCCTAGGCACAGCAAAATTGGCTTGTTGGAAAACCTGTGCCTGCACTAGAACAGCTTCACTAAATGGGGAACACGAAGGGAAGGGGGGAAGTGCTATTTGAGGAGTTAGTAGATTTCTTCTCTTGATTTGTGCCTGAAAGAAAAAAATATCCCAGCTGTCTGCTGCATTGTGTGAACATATACATGCATTTAAATTACTTATATCATTACTTACAGATGTAATTGTGAAATATGTTCTTTTGCATTCAAAATTAGGGGCAGAACAGATGGTGAAAATTCAGTTTAAGGCAATATGTCCATTAGAATAACCCATACTGTTTATATATTATAACAATAGCAGTCTTCAGCATAGTTGAGATTTCTGGCAGTGCTAGATTATGATAGAAATACAAATAGGCTGTAGGACAAAATGCAGTATGGCTGAAAGTTCATCCTGAAAAAAAATTGCTGATTTCTCTTTGGTGATCATCAACAGATGAACTCAATTCTGCTTCCTCCTGCCTTTGCATTGTTGACCTCGTTGTGGCAAAAAGTGAATAATAAACTTTCTGGAGTTCATGGCACAAGAAAGCCTTCTCCATATTCAATTCACAGAGACCCTCAAAAGTTTGCAAATTCCTGTGCTAGAATAATTTAGGTCTAAAAGAGTGTACATATTATAAACATATTTTTAATATGGAATATACAGGTATGTATCCATATATATATTCTTGTTATAGAAAGGAGCCACATTAGGAGTAAACAAATCTCAGCTTTTGCCTCTGGAGTGTAAGTTTCACACCCTCCTGAACATGAAGAAAAGCTTGCAAATGTGAGCCAGGTGCTCCCCAAAGGCTTAAAAAGCAGCAAGCTGTTAAGCCTACCACAATGTTTTTAAAAAAATGTTACATAGCTTGAAGCTCTGCTCAGTTTTTGCTAATAACACTGAGTATTCCCACCACTTTTTGGTCTTGAACAATAATTTTTCTAAAGCCAGTCCAATGACTACTAAAAAAAGGAAAAATTTTATAAAAAAGAAAAGGTGGGTTGTATTTCGGACTGAATCACCTACAAGTAAAGCACCAACAAAATATTCCATGTCCTTCATTTGCTTGGCATCCAGCACAATAAAAATAAAATAACATTATAACAGCCATGAATCTTATGTCTTGCCATAAAATCTGGCACACTCTACATCACTTTGGATAAGTTATTTCCATTCTACTTTGTTCACTTCAACATGGTAAAGTAGTTAACAAGAACATTTATCCTTTTCCCTTATTCCATCAGTCCTGACATTTCAAGCTATAATTCCCCCTGCATTGAATATACATGTTTTCTGTTCATTCAAGCAAAAAAAAAAAAAAAAAAAAAAAAAAAAAAAAAAAAAAAAAAAAAAAAGATGCTTAACTTTCAAAGAAATTATGATGGTTTGTGAGAAGTTTAAAGAAAGACAAGATTTGTCTTTGGCATTTGTACAGCACTGCGCACAACAAGAATCACACCTCAAACACATTGTATTAAGAAAGGATTAGAATGGTATGTCTTCATGTCTCATACACGAAAAGGAGAATTTACTCCAAGCAAGACAGATGTAGGAACTCTTAAGCAATAAGCTCAGTATCATACCTACTGGAATTTGATAAAATGCATTTATCTGTGGGGCACTGTGCCTTTAAATCCTACTCATAAATACGCAACTCTTTTCAGAGTGTTTCTCCCACAGGCTGCTAGAACAGCTGAGAGTCAGAAGATTATAAGAGAAGACTGAAAGTACTTAATTTTTTTATTCCTTTAAACATTTAAGACATTTTAAAGACTCTAAGTTCATCATCAGTAGTGTTAATAGGCAAGCAAAAATAAGCATTAACCATGAAAGTAACAAAGTTTTAAACCAGTATCCAAATGCATGCATGAGAGTGGGAGGAATGACCAAGTTTGAAGGTAACACTGTATGAGAGGACAGCAGTGCTTCATGAGGTACTTGTATCATATTAATGTTTAATTACACAATGTACATCTTCCACTGCATCATTTTTAGGGGCTGAGAAGTGGCTTTTTCTGGGTATTGACTCAAAGCTTGACTTCCTCATTTGATGTTTACTAAGTTTTGCCATCCTCTAAAAGTACCTGGGATAGGTTTGAATCTTAGTATTATTTGGCTATAGTACAAACAGTCAATGTACCATCATCTTGTCTCTCTTTCTCTCCCTCTTTTCCAGTAGCACATAGCAGTTTTTGTGCATTTGGGCCCTCTGTACAAAATGTCTCAAGCTGTTATTGAAGTAGGGGTAGGATAATTTATAACTTCTGGATTTACTGTCTATGATAGCACCAGATTTAACCACTTTCATGGTCTTTTTAGCCCTCTGCTCAACTGCTTTATTTCCAAGGTCTCACAGACTTTGTGGTGAAGTTGATCTAAAGGGTTGATGGAAGACTGTTTTAGACCAGGTCTCAAGTTTCCCTCTCCTTCAAAAGCACTAAAAGGCTCCTGCTTTATGATCTATGCTTTTCAGGTTGTGTCTACATTTTCGTAACCTTCTAGATCCAGATGACATCTGGAGGAAAGTATTTGACTTGTCTGAATTCTCTAGTTCTCCTAATTACTTTTTAAGAAACAGGATTATTAATCATCTACCTAAAACAGCCAGTAACCCTTCCAACACAGATTTAATTACTAAGAGGTCCAAACAGAGCAGAGCACTCTCCACCTTTTAAGTTGGACAAGTGAAATCAAATGTTTTATAGCAACAGCAGAATCCTCCATTGATCTTAGAACAGCTGTTAATAAAGCCAGGATCAGGAGCAGAGCCATTAATTCAAACAAGAGTTAACATGGTGTAAATGGGAAATGCCACTATTAGCAATGAAATGGTCACCATTTGTCTTAAAAATACCAGCTTTTTAGATACAAAGGTGTCCAACACCCTCTTTTTAATTGTTTAAAATGTGGTGTTGTTTATGTTAAAATGCATCACTGAAAAATGGAAAAAGAAAAGCCACTGGAGAACTTGTGGAAGCTGTGGATCCACTTGCTTATTAGGTGACTCCTGATAATGGGAAGAGTATGTGCATCCATATGCTACTGTTATACTGCAGTTAACTTTCGGTAACACTTTTTGTTAAATGGGAATAGCAACCTTTAATTAGGATTTGGGGTTTGGTTCTGAAATTGCCATACACCTGCTTATTCAAAACAGATGTTTTATCTGCAGCGCAGTTTTGCTCATAATATGTTATGACGGCAATAGCAGCTTGCTAACAAAATACAAAGGAAAGGCAATATCTACTTGCTGTGTTCCCTTCTATGAGGTTAATAAAGTTGACTGATTAGGAATATCAGTTTGCTTTTACCAACACCTGACTATGTTATCGTGCCACATTATAATCTATGGGAGTGTATCATTCAATGCTCTGATACTGAGAATCTAATTCAGTTTTAGTCAGAAAACAATTATAAAATGACTTGGCCTTTATGTTGCACTTCATTTTTGCAGTGTTTCATGCATCATCAGCTTTCCACGTATTACACACTTCCATTCCCATTTTACAGACAAAAGAAGCTGAAGCAATGTCCAGCACTGAAACAGTGCACTGGCCTGGCCAGCCTCGGGCCAAGAGCACCACAAACACAGGAGATACAGTGAGGCTTCCAAAGCCTCACCCTCAGGTAAGGCAATTCCTTTCCTGGGTACACTCAGTAAATCCTAAAGCTTTAGGAAGAAAGGCAGAAAAGCCACGAAATGTCAAAGGGAATTGTTCTGGGCTCAGACCTGGGGTGGAGGAGGTAATGTTTCCAGAATCACTTGTTCTGCTTTTGTAACTGTCTTAAAAGGTAGAAAATGCTTCTGATGCTCAAAGAATGAATCAGTTCACTTTGGATTTCATCCATAATTTGCTTATAATGTGCAATCAATATTGTAGGTAAGATGAGGGTCCCACCTAGTCATTGAGTGGTCAGAAGCCTGGAGATGTCCCCATGTCATGAGTCAATTTTGCCTCTAATGCACTGAGAGCTTGTCCGGCCACCATGGCCAAGCCACCTGAGCAATTTGTGTCCCTTCCCTGTGGAAGAGGGAGGGAAGCAGAGGGTATGAGGTTTGCCCAGCCCAAGTGGCAAGGACAATGCACTGCCAAGGACTGAAGCTTCACAAAGCAGACAGCAGCATGCCTCTCTTTGCTTCAGCCTTGCAGCATTTAAGCAGAACGTTGTCATGCCTTCTGTGTCAAGAATGTAAAATTGTCATATCAAGGGGTAATGCAACGTGTCAATTTATTTTATAAAGATACCGTGTAGGTTTCTAATGTGATATAGATATCAAGTTATACAACAAAAAAGGAATTACTAAGAAAAATTTTTCTGCCATATTAACTCTTTCTATGTAACAATAATAAAATAATATTTCAGTTCAGAAATGTGCATCTAACCTGAAAATTTTAAGCTTTATTTTCATCCAGTTTGGAAATTTTCTTCAATCTGACCTTCTATATTATATTTGTTGCCACCCAGAACAATAGTTTGGTGGTCTCTATCTGGTCTCTTGCCTTTGATGGAATAGCTGTATAATTTCCAAGAATCCTGCAATGAGTAAATTAACTTTCTTAACCTGTTCTCAGCCTAAAAAGTTAAACCATCATCAAATGAATGCAATGCTCTGATTTACTTACCTTCTTTTTGTTTCTTTTTGTTTTACTTGCCTTCACTTTTCTGTTTTATAAAATGTTTTTTGTAGCGTCAGACTGGGAGAAGACACAGGTTGTAAAATTATTATATATTGAACTCTTCCCTGGATAGTCATTTCTTTGTGGAGAAAGCTTTTGTGACCTGACATTCAGCAAAGCCATCTTCTAGGCTCCATTTCATTGACAGGCCACAAACACATGTGGATCCACTTTGACTTTTGGACTTGGAGATGTAGAAAGCAAAGCACCTGTTTAAGTAATTTGCTGAATCAGGGCCACAGTTAACTGAAACATCAAAAAATTATGTAAATACAGGTTTATAGCTTAACAGAATGAACATGCTTAATATACAACTGAACAAAGAATTTATTGAGTGAATCTCTCTTTGTGTCTGCTTTTGAAATAGCTCTGACCACATCCTGCTTTTTTTAAATATTTATTTGTTATTTGAATGTAGTCAGCAACTACCTTTAACAAATTTCTTTTTTGATTTTCTGGTTTGATTATTTAACATTTGAGATTTATTGTTTGATGGGATACCTATTGAAAGGACTGGAAAGATTCCCATTGGCTTCAAAGGACCAAGAATTGTGCCCGGAGCTCTGGTACAGCAAAGCATTTAGACACGTGTTTAAACACTGATGCCTTCAATGGGACTTCAGCACATGCTTAAGATAAAGCATGTGCTAGGGCTTTGTTGCATAGGGAAGCACTTCAGCACATTCTTAAATGCTTTGCAGAACTGGCGCTACAACTACCTCTGCTGCTAGCTACATTTTTTACTTTTATGGAGAAAAAGTAAAAGCAGTAGAAGAAGTTACTGTTACTTTGAGATAAAAATATATCCAGCCTTGAAAGGGTGGACTTGCCTCCTGTTTGTTCAACAGAAAGTTTACATACACTGTGATCTATTTTTGAAGAGTAGAATTTAAGACTATCTTAATAGGAGATGAATGAATATTTTTCCAGCCCTTTTCAACAGTTTTAGTTTGGCACTTGTTTAAGGTGTTATTAATGTGCACATTGAAGAGAGTCTTAGATCCCTCAGTAGGTCTCCATCATGAAATGCCTTTTTCAGCCTGTAACAACTTCTGCCTACTACTCACCATCCACTTTTAGTTGTCTCCCTGTTATCACTTCAAATGCTTTCCAGACAGTGAAGAAGGAACAAGAACGCTCAAATTAATGTTGTCTTCTCTAACCGTGTGCATTTTCATTAAAACTTTCTTAGGCCCTCATTCCCACACACCTTTCCCCTGAAAGTGAGAGAAATGTGCCTCTGCCAACTATTTATCCTTCATTAGAACTAAATATCAGCCTAAACAGACAATCAGGAAATGCAAGATGCTGAGTCTTAAAAATTTGCTTCTTATTTTTTTCCTTTGGAGAACTGAGCCTGTACCAGATGAGACGAACACCGTCACACTTCAGCTAAAATATGAGCAGCCAGGAGCTACAGAAAGTATCAGTGAGTCCAAGGTTCAAAAACCTCATGGTTTTTCTAAATGAAGCATTCAAAGAGAAAGCCTCCTCAGAAAATGGGGGTGGTCATGTTCCCCTGCTCACAAAATCTCTGACAGAAATCCTGTGGAGTTCCAGAAGAGTAAAACTTTACCACTCAAAAATGAGTTTGTCTTTGAGCTTCAGTGAAGTGAACAGTGAATATATTTAACCAGTTCCAAACTGTCTTGGGCAGTTTTAATAGTCTTGACTATGCTTATGATGCAAATAGTGTAAGAATTCTATTAAACAACCTTAAAGTGCATTTGCTCTGTAACTGGAACATGTGGTTGCAATTCCTATTGACATATCCAGCCTAGCTGTAATAATTGTGCAGCCTGATGGAGTTAGAGCCCAGCTTGCCCTGGTGACACATGCTGACATGGTCGAAGGTGAGCAGCCACTCTGCTCATGCCAGTATTTCAGCTAATTCATTTAAAATCTGGCTTTGATATAATTACCTCAAATACAACTACAGGTGAAGATGCAGAAAGGGGCAAACTTAAAACATGTCCACACAAAGTCATGCTACTTTAATAAAACTGATAAAAAACCCACTTAAGAGTTGTCTCAAATCTAAAATCTAAAAAGAAAAAGAAAAAAAAATTAAAGAACCACTGATAGTCCAAGGCTAAATATATGAAGATTAGGTTCAAAAGAACAGGAGAGTAGAAAAGACAGAACATGACACAGGCTGTCTCATGTTTTCAGGTACTTTGACTTTTTAAAATGTTTCTTCAAAGCATTATCTTTTGGAAGAAAAAACTTTTTTATTTGGTTACTGTTCTTCCCTGATACTTCAGAGCTAATGGTTGTTTCATCAATAAAATGGAAAGAGAACACAGAAGTACAGATTTTGCCGAACTAAAAGGTATGAATAAGGAAAATCTTTTTTCTCATAGGTACATAATGAGGAGAAGTTATGGAATCATTATGTTAATGAAATAGTTTCCTGTTTTCCCACCTCTTATTTTTAATCTGTCTCGGATGGTCTTAAACTTTTTTTAGCCTAGAAACCTAAACAATATCTCCTTGAGAAACCTTACCTGAATGAAATGAAAGCTTTCACAGCCAGTACTGTTCTGACCACATTAGCGTTCATTTTTTCAGGACATGGGTTTCACCCTCTGCAAGCTGTAGTGCAGTGAACAGGAGCCCATGCCAACTCCTGAATCTCTGGCTACTTTCTGCAGAGCATAATTGGCCTTTGAAACCACCTCAGGTAAGGCTTTCTGGGATGATTTTGCTGTTTCTGTGTTGCAAGTGTTACTGGTTTGGAGTTAAGGCAGAAGACACCTTTAGTATTCAGAAGAAATATTTGTAGACAAAATAAATAAAAAAGAAAAAATAGAAGGGAGTCAAACAGGTAATTATTTGTAAAGGAAAAAACTATTGATTTTCCTTTTGATACATAGTCTAAATTATCCCTCAAGAAAAGTAGTAATGTATCTTTAAACAGATTTATTACTTATAACAGTAAAAAAAAGTGGCTTATTTAACTTCAATGCCGTTACTGTTTTCATTTGATACAGAGATGGAACAAAAATACAGACACTGGAGAGGAAGTTTGATTCGGGGATCAAAAAGATTCAAGGAAATTCCAGGTCTCAGAAGACTCTAGGACTCTCCCACAGCTTTCATTTTTTTTCTCCCACTTTCCAGTTTTCAGGTCCCCAGCTCCCCATCCCTCCTGTCGGTGTGTACAAGAAGACTCCTTTATCCCACAGCTACAGGCTCAACCCTTCCTTGGAAGGCAATGTTTTTGCTGCACAGGTGTCCACTACAAGATGTATATACTGTTTTCTACTCAAAGTTGTCTCATATACACTCAGATCTGGAGGTAAAGGAAGTCCATCAAATCAAATCCAAAATTACACTATTACCACAGAATAATAATTTATTGTTGGGACTTCACACTGATACTTTTCTACCAATCTGCTGCTCTTGCAGGCTTTTTTTTTCCCCTGGCATTCCTAATAGTTCATCTGTAAAGGTAGTCCATAAACCAATCTTATGCACGAGGAAAGTTAAAGGCAAAATTACAGTGTGTTACAGTATAAAAAACCCTGCAAATGGCTATGATTTTCCAAAGTATAACCAGGTGTCTGGCTGGCTAGCTGGCTGGCTGGATGGATGTATGACAAAAGAGAAACTCTGCATAGTGTCATTGCCAGTGAAGTTTAGACAGACTCTGTTTCTCACCTTTGAGCTTCAGGTTCAGATTTACCTGTATTTGCTGAAGGGCAAGACACAGCAGAATTTTACCAGAAGACACTTCATCATGATTCTGCATTTCCAGCATTGTCTCCTCCCATTTTTTCCTGAGTCTGTTCTCTGGAGTCAAATGGCATAGATGCAGTCACTCTTCAAGCAGTCTTTGGTGGGAGTACTAACTTGTGTCTCTTTCTTCTACCTAGGACATATGTGCATAAATTCTGTGGGATCCTGATCCCCCAAACCCTCCACAGCAGTTTGAGAAGGTGGGCAGGGCATTCAGGAGTTTTTAGGGAAAATCTGATGGACACTCAACTCACTCAGAATGAGTCTGATCTCTTCTTCTCAGGAACACCAGGAAAAAGACAAGAGTCTGCATCACTGGAAATGCTGTCTCTTGTGGTGATAAGAAAAGGCTTAAGAAAGCGACCATGACTTTTACAGTCTCTTGCAAGAGGAACAGCAAAAACACACATGAAGATAATTCTCTTTGAAATAATTTCTTTGTGCTTGAATGGCAACTGGGCAGGAAAAGAGTGATACACACAGATTAGGTCACAAATACTTGTTCTGGGAGATTACAAGCATATCACAAAGCGATATTACTGGTATCCTGGTGATATCCCTGTGGGGTGTAATGAAATGTACAAAACACAATGGCAGTAAGGGACTTCTAGAGTATTTGAAGACTATATAACCAAAAGATGGCTCCAGCCAGTCAATGTGATGATAATGTGTAAATACATATACATGCATGCATGCATGGATGAGCAGCAGTGATGTGCTATTGTATGTCAGTTATTGCACTGGGACCTTTGGACAAGATGGAAGATACAAGCACCATTATTGGAGCAGAGAAGACAGGAGGAAGATTATTTATTTGCTATTGTAAGGGGCCATGACAACATCACTATGTAGAACACAGGATGAAATAACAATTCTAGCTCTTATTCTCCCTCATGCTCAAGGACCTTCATGCACACTTGCACTCTCTTGACATCTGCTGAGAGCAAAGGCAAAGGCAGAAAAACAATATGTAGACAGCTATAGAAAATAAGGACTCCTTTTTCAAAAAAACCAAAAAAGTTGAATATTCTGTCCCATTGTTTTATACATACTGAGACAAATACCAAGCGCAACTTATAAAATGGTTTGTAATGATTTAGAGTTTTCTCCTTCACAAAAAAAAAAAAAAAAGTGTTCTTCTTTCAAAAGAATACTAATCAAAATTGTACACCACCTCACCTCCAAGAAGAAGCACAAGAAAGGTTAGGCAAAAAGCATCTGTGGTTTCCCTTTGGCCTCATGTGATTGCAATGCTTGTGTCCTAGCCAAGCCAGTGATTCAGAAAAGGTCAGAATTCACCCTGTTTCACTTTTCCAAACCATATCAAGCAGTCTTCAGTCACCAAGGAGGGTCTGACCCAGATTTTGTCTCTTTCTTCTTAGCTCTTTGCCTGTACCTTTTGAGCAGCTACTTCCCCAGGCCAACTTCCTAAGCCTCATCATCTCCCTCTTATGTGCCAAAACAATCTTATTGCTTTCAGGTCTTTTACTCCCTTTGATCTCTCTTTCTCTGTGGACATATTGCCCTTCTCTTTCTTTTCTCCCAGAACCCCACTTCTCCTTTGCTGCAGATCCTCCAGGTTGATTTCTTCCTCATCCTTCTATTCCCTCAGGTTTTTCCCATATTATAGACACAAGACCCAACTCTTTATTACAAATTTTTCCCTTAGTAAGGGTGGGGGAGGGAACAGGGAGAAGGTCTGCAGCTTTTCCAAATGTTGTGTTGTTGGGAATACTTCCCTTATTGTGCCTGTCTAAAATATAGTTTATACAGGTGGCAGAATGAAATGTGCCATCTCGTAATTAGTCCCACATGCACTGCAGGCAATTTATCATCAAAACAATCAGCAGTCACCATTTGATTCAGTGAATACCAGAGATTATCAGAAAATTGAGCTGAGGGAAAGGAGGAAAAAAGATAGAGCACTTTGGCTTTTGTAAATTTTTTCTCCTTTTATTTTTCCCCCAAAAATATCACTTTCCCTCTAAAGTAGTGACCAAGCCAAATGACACTATAATGAATAGATTCACAGAAGAGCTGTTGTGTTGGCCTTTAAAACTTTTCTCTCCCTCTGAATTTGTTGTATTGGACTTTCTTGTGTACTTAATAAACTGCTTCAATAACAGCAATCATCACAAATGTGCTACTGGTGAGGAGGGTGTTCTTTTTCTTAAATGAGCACTGCTGCTCTTTTTAGTGACGGTGAGACAGTTTTTTCTGTCTCTTTTGTGCAAGAAAATGTGCATGGCAAACTCTGGACACTCATTCCTAAATACACACACACACACGCACACACACTCATACATATTCAGGCACATGCACTCATACATGGACATAGCTAGAGGTGTTAAATGCCCCAGGCAAAAAGAGGTGTGAAGACATTTCCCCACAAAATAATTAAGGATTATTAAAGTATCATTTACTGCCAGTAGTTTTTATGTAGAAACCCAGTATTTAATGGGAAAACAGGATGCTGAATGGAAAAACAGGATGCAGGATGTCATCCAGCTCAGAGGAGCTGCTGAAATTCATGTATCAGAGTAATCAGGGTACAGAAGAGAAATGTCTGCAGGGAGAGACAGCAGTAGCCCCATGGCCCTGCATGAGGGCATGTCTGCCTCCACCCTACATGCAGGAAGTGTGGACATATATTATCTTCCTGAAGGGCTGTGCAAGAATGTTCAGTGACATGGGGCTTGCTTGCTCTATGTCATTAAACCATTCACTGGAGGGCATAGCCCCCAGGGTAGTCACCAGCAGACAAAAGCACACAAGTATTCCTGATGTTTTGAGGAGTTTTTTGCTACACACAAGCTTCAGAAAAAAAAATAGTGGTAAAACCAATAAACTTTTCTCTTACAGACTCTCCCAAGAACTGCTCAGCGTTTCTCCTTCAATAGCTGCAACTCTTCCCTGTCCCAACCTCTTGCAGCCCCTCCTTGTACCAGATACTGCTAAAAAACCTCACAAGACAGCCTTTAAAAATTCTTCCACCACACGTTACAAACTGATCATTACAGTCTATGAGTCAAACCGAGTTTACTTTTTAAACAAACGATGTGTCAATAAGACAAATGTTCCCATGTTAACTTCAATTACCATAGACATTCCTGGTGATGAAGAGTGTTTGATCTATTGCTACTTCTTCAGGGCAACTTCCTTTTGCAAGAAAGGCTTGTATTGCTGTGTTCTCTCTATCCTCTGCTTCCATTCTATCAATGTTCCTTTTGTTTCAGAGGCTCTTCAGTTAAATTAATATACTGATCAAAGGCAGAGAACTGAGTTCAGGCTGAGCTTAGTAAATCTAGAGTTGCATGAAAGATAAATTGCACTGTTGGAATGGATCCTTTGAGGTGAAGTTTTACAACAGGTAGATAGGTGAAGGTCGTGTTATTTTAGCCACAATACAGCATTACTTAAGTAATTGTTTCAAAATAGTGCAATGTTTTACTACTGCACTGTTGAACATCAGCTGTGATACACACTTACCAGAAACCACTATGTCCTGCATATTCTGCTATTTAACATAAAATACCAAATGCAAACAAAATATTTCCCTACCCTACTGTGGACAGTGAAAGTCATCTGTGATGGTCCCTGACTGAATTTGTTGTATAAAGGTCTTTAAGCACAGGACATGGCAAACACAAAATCACACATAAAGGGAGTTCAAAGTAACTTGACTTACTGCCCTTCATTAAAACACTTCCTTCAGAGTGGACATGAAAACACCAAAAAAAAGTCCTTCTCTAGCTCTTAGATGAAGAATTCATTGGCTGTACATGTGCAGCACACAGCAAAGTGCTATCATCTGCAACTGAGAGTTTACCCCACATCGACAAGACAAATAAACAATGATCCTTCACAGCTGCTTTAAGGCCGGCATTTTTCTCTGTACCCTTAAGCACTGACAAAGGACACAAACAAGGCACCCAGGAACACCCAAGCCTGCTCTGCCATCGGGTGTGGTGAGGGGAAGAAGGCAGAGTCAGGAAGAGCAGTCAATCATCACCCTTCCCAGTCCTCACCCCTCTCTCCTTAGTCCTTTCGAGTAGTCTTGCTACTGCAGACAGCAGAGAGGTCTTGAGCAACATCCATCCTCCTCCCCATCTGTGCAGAGGCTGGACAACCCTCCTTGTGGACACACGTAAAGTCTTGCTTATAAGGCACAAAAATTTTTGGCTCACGTGGAAGTTACTCTACCATGTGCCACATGGACTGACATTTGCAGCTCCTAGGGCAGGGTGGGTCCAAAGGAAGGTCTCAAATCCACATAATGTACCCTATTGTAGCCAAACAATAGGCTTCCAATAATAAATTGGAAGACATCTGAGAAAAGCCTCATTTTTAACAGCTTTGCAACCTCCTTATGTCTAGCTGTGCCAATAAAGGCACAAGAAAAGGAATGAGTGGAGGTCCCCAGCTCCCAGCTGTATCTAACAGACCGTGGAGACTGTGGAGGTGGGTGGCTCCCCTGCTGTTTACAAACCAGCACTGGTGGGCTGTTAACACTGGAAGCAACAGTACTTCACCAATGTCATCACTTAACAATATAATATGACAGCATGTATAGAACCGATTAGCATAAATCAACATAATACCCACTTTGCAGCATTAGTATTGAAAACTTTCATCCTCAAGTAGAGGGGAGGACACAATACGTGATGAATTGCAATGATTTTTCTGAAGTGCTCTCACATGGCAGGGTATGTTTGCACAGTGTGTGCGTGTGAGGCTGCACACACATGTATTTTAAGAATATGCACAATACTGTAAGTTACGGCATTAGTTTCTGACAATAACATTCCAGTATTTCTGTGACCTTTTTTTAGACTTAAAAAAAGGACAAATTTGCAGGAGCTGCCACATGGGGAAGAGTGGAATGAAAGGGGTGTGTGTCTGTGTGTCTGTGTGTACATGTATTTAGTCACTTTGATTTCAAAGTACATCGACCTGTCTTTCTGTGTCCAAAGGGTCATCATGTATGGAGTCATATAAATAGAGACTGCTTAAAAATATTACTTGAGGTCACTCAGACTCCTAGGTTTGAATTACAGATAAACATATTTCAAAGTGTAAACTTTGGATGTGAGGTACAGGGGAGAACAACCTTACATGCCATTTCCATCAATTTTGATAAAGTAGTTTCAATTTTCAGTGTAATAATTCAAAGGTCTTGTGGCTTTTTGACAACACTGAGTTCCACTTCTTCCTCCTCATTCTATTGTCCTTCCCTCCCCTGCTTTGTGCACACTCTGATCATTATCTGTTTCAAACCTGAATGCTTAATCACATTCAAGTGTATTTTTGAGAGGTCTTCCAAAGTCTTCACTTAGGTAGCATTTTCTGAACAAGAGATCTCTTTGGGGTTAAGATGGCGTGCACATTTGGAGATGGCAGGCAAAGTACAAATAAAGGAAAAGTACTGTGCAGGAATTCTTCTCCTAGGGGAAAAGTCTATAAATTCTCTAGACTCCACAGCAGGTCAGGATAGTTAAATTCTCCATTCCTTTACTTACCAATGATGACACAGAAAACCAGAGGAAGATCTTCATGAGAGGTGCTCTAGTCACCTCCACTGCACTTCCCTAAGGTGACACCCTGTTTCCCAGCAGAAAGCTTACCACAGGCCTTGCTTGCCACCATATGGCATCGTATCTCTGCACTCACCCTTTCAATCATATTAATGCCAATAATGCAACAATCTTTTTCTTTTATAAAGGTCTTAACCTGGCTTGTGCATTAATTTAGTCCGCCAAGTTATTTATGCACCTATAAAAATGCAGACTAGGCATCCTTACAAGCACAAGCACATCCTATTAATGCTGATCTGAAAGAGTTCTGAGCTCACCGTTACAGGTCCTTGATAGTGTTGGCCCATTACTGAATGTTTTCTAGGGGCCAGAGGTGAACAAGCTGATTCCAAAGGGGATCCATCTGTGTCTTCCAGCTTAACCTGAAGTCTATTCTATTGTATAGAATTTTATTCTATTCCCATTGGACAGATTCACTCTTCTCTTGCTGCACCCAGACAATCTTGTAGTATTTCCAGACTGATGAAAACAAACAATGCTGATGTATGTCCAAACACTGCTGCTGTGGTATTTCCAACCTATTTCTGCTACCATTTCAGTGAGTGTTGGGAACGTACAGTACTGCTCTGAAATTAAACTGTATTCACAAGCTTTTCTTGGACATTTTGGCAAAACCTGCTCTGAAAACACTGAGAGTTTTGTCCATGTGAAGCCTGGAAGATTAGGCTGCATGTGGTACTCCAATAATAACACCAAAGTAAGGAGTATTATTAAGAGGCAGTTTAATTTTTGAACATATCATGTAACACACTGTGAAAGTAGCACAAGGTCAAGGAAAACATCTATTATTTAATTTGACTTGCAGCCAGACTAGTGGTGATGTTGAAGACCACACTTCCCACTCTGAATGGAACTTCATTTATTCAGTCCTTGCAGCTTCATCAAAACTTTCCACTCACTCTACCTCCATCCGTCTCTTTCTTAGCAAATACATCACAGCCTCTGAGGGTCCTTCCGTCTCATTCCTTATTCCTCTGCCAGATAAATGAGGAACACTCTTTACTCTTATATAAGCTACATTTTTTGTTTCCATTTCTGCCCTCATCTGAATCTTAACAGCTTCAGGAAAGTCAAAGTAGCAGAGATAACAGCAGAACCTCATCTCAGAAATCAATGTCATTGTCATCTAAAGTCTTCTTCCCAGACTGCATTGCCCTCCTTTCTTGTACAATAAGATGGTGATTTCACATCAAAGGTAACCATGACAGCATCATGGCAGACATATTTGTTTGGGAGGTGGGTTAAAGCAGCTTTTCAGTACTGTATGCCTATTAACATTATTATACACAGACTCAAAAAAATCACTATTGCAGTCATTAAAAAGGTAGATGTGAATGCAAGATTTACTAAGCCTGAGTGGATGTGATCAATAATTTAAATATTACTGGATAACAAGTAAAGAAAACAAAAATAACAGCTTTGGTTTCAGGATATATGTAGCTGTCCTATGAACGTAAATATATTAAAACTTTTCTGCTACGTTTTATGACTCTATATAAATATCAAAATAGGTTTATAAGTTGAAAGGAGAACATGCCAATTCTAAAATCATCACTCACAGCACTTCAGTTTATGCAGTTAAATTTCCCAGCTAACAGCATTCTGCAGGCAGTTGCTCTCCTGCCCAGGAGGCAAACTACACATCTGTCTTTCCAATACTCATGGTAAATAACATCAGGCAGGAAATGCAGGCCTGCCAGAGCACATTCAAGGACAGTAGGGGTAAGGGGACTCATCACAGCCAGTAGGTGCAACCTCTGTTGGGTAGAGTAGAGGGTACTCACACAAGACAAATGTCTACATAAGGGTGCCTTTGCATTGGTGCGTTTTTCTGCTTCCCTTGGCATTCAGATCTTCTGTTTCCAACCTGACCAACACCCTCATACTAAGGTCCTGTCTTTCTCTCCCCTTTTCTGGATGAAAAGGTCAATATGGAGAAAGGTCACTTTGCATCCTGTACTGAACAGACCACCTATCTCTGGCACCAGAAGTTAGGTTGAGTCCAATGAGGGCCACATTATAAACCACTATAAAACCAATGTCTTCACTGCTTGTGAAGTGTGCTTAAAATGGAACCTCTTGTGAGAAACTTTATGGTACCACAGCCACTTGGCAATGGGATCCACGTATTAGCCTCTTCCCAACTGCAGTAAACTGGAGTTTCTGTAACCCCAATGACTGTAGGACTCCAAGGTGGTTTGATTAAAGGTTTCTGTGAAATGCACTATGAAGTTCTGCAGTTCTCTTCTCAAGGCCAAGAGGAAGCTGGGTCCCGTTTTTTCCCAGATCTTTGTTTCTCATAAAATCAATTTATCATAAAGACATCAGTGGAAAGGGAAATGAAAAATTTGATGAGCTTCTGCTCTTTCCTGCCTTTTACTCTGGTTGTATTTTTCTTGGGGTTATGGCTCTTAGACAATATGCAAGGCGAGTTTGGCTTAATCTGTATAGCTTTATTTTTGCATTATCCAGAATCATTCATTTGGCATCAAGAGATTTCACTCAGATAACATAGATATGGTCACAGCAGAATTATACTGGCATACAAACCCAACGTTTTATTAAAAAAAAATACTCCTCCATCCTAAAACCTTCCCTAAATCCTAAAGAGCAAGACCAGAACAAATTATAAGGAATCAAATTTCCTAAAGCGTTCCTTTGACAGCACCTTACTACTCAGTACCACTCAGTACCACCTCAGTACTCACCTCAGAACCATCAGAAAACCTGATGCATCTATTGATCATCTGAGGGAAGAGCTCATCATCAACTTTTCCCAACACTTTCTAAGCTTTTTGACTTATGGTGTGGCAAAAAGTCCCTGTCTCCTGTTGGAGTCTGTTCTTGGGTGGGTCATTGCATCTTCTTTTGTGGAATGTTTTCCACTCAAGAGAGCGAAATGCTCCCTAGCCCTAGTGGGTACCTTCTGGCACAGAGGTGAATTAAGCTGTTGGAGGAGGGTGGTGCAGATGTGCTGATCTGAGCAGGAGTCAGGTCAGCTCCTAGGGGCCGCTGTGTAGCTGATGTGGGCAACCTCAAATCATTTTCCACTAGATCATAGGGCCAAATGCTGTTTTCCCATGCCAGGGAAAGCTCCTGAGCAGCTCTTCCCCAAACTCAGTCTAAGAGAAAGAGCAACAAACAAAAAACAGGCAGCAGTTTCCCTCAGACTTTGTAAGACAAATATTCAAAATGATAGTTTCTCTGCAGTTGGCTGTCATGTTTTTTCTCTTTTTAATTTATTTATTTATTAGCATTTTCAGTTCTCCTTCTGCACCAGAACTTTATTTAAGGCTGCTGGCTGGGAGCCCCTGGGAAGGTTCCCAGTTCCCTGTGTGGATTCCCCTGTATGCCACAGTATTAGGAGTGTGACCTCCTGCCTTGCCAGGACTTTAAAGGGCCCATCTGCCCTGTCAGCATCAATCACACTGGATTTTATAATTCAGCCCCTCCAAAATACCCAAGCTGTAATTCCCAGTTCTTAACAGTGTCCAAAGCAATTCTCTGCTATTTTTTTGCATGGAAAGAAAAACATCTAATCTAAAGCCTAAGTTTCCCCCTCATAACATTTATGCATAGACTGTGTTACTGCTATTATATTCTGAAAAACAGTTATTTCACCAAAATAAAAAATCCTTTTCATAAGTGCTTTGCTCCCTATGTTTTTTTTTATTTTCCTTTTATGTTGCATATACCAACAGGGGCCAACTTTATTTCAGTATTGACTTGGATTTTGATGAA
The DNA here is from genome assembly GCF_028769735.1 of Zonotrichia leucophrys gambelii. Lineage (NCBI taxonomy): Eukaryota > Metazoa > Chordata > Aves > Passeriformes > Passerellidae > Zonotrichia > Zonotrichia leucophrys. The sequence continues at coordinate 94,559,028 of NC_088171.1, forward strand.
TATGCTTCTATTTCATTTATTCTTTATTTGTGCAAAAGCTAGGCAGTATTTTTACATTGTTTCCCACTTCCTTTTTGATTAAACTGTTATATTTGATTTTCCAGAAATAAAGCAGCACAGAGATAGAGAGAGTGAGAAAAATACATCATCTTTGGTTCTCTCCTGACTCACAGCTCTCTAAGCTCTGACCCAAAAGCCCACCTTAACTCACTGGAAATAAGTGCCCAAAGGGAGCCGTCAGAGAGCAAGCTCTTCAGGAAGTGACTACCCAAAGTGCTAACCACAGGAGAATGAAGCCTTTTCCACCTAAAATTAACTGAGCTGCTCAAACAAAAACACTAAACCTACTATAACCCTACTAGAATAATAATAATAGATGACCCAAGTCAGGCCTTTTAAACTAAATTGCTATAATCAGTATCAAAGATCAAAGATCAAAGGCCACGAAAACTTCAGTGCCATTAGTTAATGTCAGGAAAAACATGTCAGAAAAAACCCAGTTCATACAAATACAGAGGATAGGCTGTGTTTCTCTTTTTCCTTCACATGTAACTTTCCAAAGCTCTCTTCTTTGGGGCTGGGGGTATCCCCATTCTTTGTTTCAGCTTAGGTAAAGAGTTTTCTGAGCAAAAAATATTGCCATCTACAATACATAAAGTACATATATAAAAATCTTCCCTTTTTGCGGTGTACCCACAACAGGATTTGGCAGTAAACTAAGACCAGGACAACAGGAATGGGAGCACAGTTTCATCAATGCCACTTGTTAAGGGGAGGAAATTTACTGTTGCTTCTTTGAGCACCCCCATGGGACAGGACTGAAACATCCTGGGGAAAGGGAAGAAGAAAACATCACAATAAAAAAGACCATCCAATGTAGCCTGAAAAGTGAACCTGATGCTACGACCCTCACAGCTGCACAGGAGCGTCCCTGCTCCCCTCCAGGGACAGAAGCAGCTGGGGTGGTGTGTCAGGAGCTGGGCTGAGTACAACCCAAGGAGCCCTGCTGAGAAGATGGGCAGGCAGCACCAGCCTTGCCCTGAGGAGCATAGTCTAGCTCTGTGAGTTACAGCAAAGTGCAGAAATCGTGGCTGAGCACAAGGCAGTGCATTCTGAAAGCCCCTGAGCAGATCAGTGATCGGGAAGAGAGCCCAGTCTACCCCGACTACACTCCTTTCAGTGTCAGCCCTCAAGCTTTTTAAGCTCACTCTGCCCTTCTCAAGACCCAGAAGTGGCATTTGTGCTTTGGATGAGTCTGTGAAAGACCTCCAGGCTGTCAAACTACGAGCTGCCATCAGGTGTGCTTCCTCTCCTTCAGGTCTCTTGCAGTGCTGCTGCATGCCAGGGCCACCAGCCTGCCCACCTGGCAAACGGCCTAAACTCTGCTGCCCAGCTGCCTGCTGGTGGGGAAACCTGCCACCCAGCTGGAACAGGTACCAGGACCTTACCTTGGAAGCCAGTGACCAAGGTATTTATTTGCTCAGTGAAGGAGCTGAGTGGTAGAAAAAAGTCACCCGTGTAGAAGTTAGTGGAGAAGGCCAAGCGGTCCCTAGTGCTCTGGTGTGTTCTGTACCAAATTTTCACTTCCCAGCCCCTGATGGATAATTCACATGTAAATGGTTGCTTACAGACATACATGCATCACTCAGATGTTCCTTCTATGGAATCAGCAAGCAGAGTTGGGCATTAACAGTGCTGCTCCTGCAGCACCTAAGCTGGCTTGATCAGGACTCACCTCCTTGTCAGAGGAAGTGATTCTGGTGCAAGAATGTGGAAATAACTGAAATATATATTTCCAAAGCTAGTATAACCACAGAGAAGATTTCTTTGAGACTGTGACTGACCACCCAGGCAGTCAAAGCTAACACATATTTGAACAGTGATTTGTAGGAATCTGATTTCACCCATACATTCATAGCAAGATCTAACACTTATGATGAGGACCACAAAAGATTTGCAACCTGTCTGCTAAGCCTACAAGAAAACTGAAGATTAACTCACAAGGAAGTCAGCTATCCAGACATTATGCAAAGCTTCCTAAAAGACAGTGACATACATTTAGCAACCATCGCAAAATCAGAACATCAAAAGAAAACATTTTTGCACTAGTTTTCCTTGCTATTGCCAGCCTATGTCCCTGTGAAGGGAGTAGTGTTTATGGAACCAGTGTTTGGAAAAGTAAGCTTGAATAGCAGTGTCAAAGGGTAATTGGCACAAAAGAGATCCCTACATTTGGAACAAGAGGAATTAAGTTTTCCTAAGCACATTGGGACCACAGAGGGCTTGTTGTTGATAGACCCACAAGTAGTAATATTACCAGGTTCATGCCAAGGGTCATAGCATGCAGTGAGACAACAGTTCCTTAGAGCAATGAGAGCAGGGTCACGACTCCTGCGTGCAACTGATTGATCCTCAGAGCTCAGATCTGTGAGACGCACAGGGAAAAAAATGTGAAATTTACAGCATTCATTTACACTTGGCTTTGAAAGGTTTTTATTGAGGCAATGATCACCTTGCATTTTTCCTTTTCAGTTACTGCCTGAAAGTCAGTGGAAGGATTTGAAACAATATATGACCATGGGATTTTATCAGCAGAATATATTAGTGCACTAGTTACATGCCAGGTAGAGTTTTGCAGCTGTTGGTAGCTTTTCTTCTCAAGGGCTCATATCTGGAGAATGGCATCTAATTTCCATTTAGCAGAAGAGAAGAAGCTTGAAGCCTTGAGAAATGACAGTGAAACTGTGCAACCAGCCCAGGGACTCAATTCTTAGTTTATGTACTTTACAACCACAAGTAGAAAAGTGCATTGAAGCCACATTTCCACTTTATTGATCTTGAACCTCAACTTTTAGAATGGACTTGAGGAATATTTAGGACAACCTGAGCACAAATGAGGTTTAGGGTGTTCTAAGTTATGCATCTGGTATGGAATAGTGGAGTGCCCTGCACTGCACTTGTAACAAATGAGGGTCACCTCAACACAAACTGCCTCCTTTCCTTGGGAGCCTCCTGCCCGTTTGCCACCTGAGAGAATCTTGTTATGAAAAGCATACTCTGTTGCCTCTTTAACGGGTCATTTATATTTCTGATGACAGTAGAAAATAGTAAGAGTCAAGGTTTAAGAAGGAGTCCATGGCTCCAACACAGATTAAATAAACATCTGGAAACACCTGCGGAGCTCAGCAGAAGTCATTCTGGATCTTGTGATAGTTTTCAGTCACTTCAACCTGTTCTGTGTAATGCCCCAGGTACATCCCCTTGGATTCCTGATCAGGATTGTACAACAAGAAGAAATTTAGTAAATTTTGAATGAGCCCAGAGACAGGGCCATGTGAGTTTGACCAGTGCTAAATGAGTACAGATAACAATAAAGCTTATAGCTACATACTTCCTACCAAGTCTCAGTGCTTGGATTCAAGGAGCTCATGTAGAACTGCACACAGACTGGAGTGCTATGATCAATACTGGAAGAGGATATAATGCAGTACTATTAATGCAACTGGTCCCATTTAACTCAGCAGAAATTCTGCCATTTTCTTCATTCAAACTAGGATTTCACCTAATGTGTCTTTTCCAGCTCTAATATCTGCGATCCTGAGCACATTACTAAATTGCCAATGGGATCTACCAACCATTACAGTCTGTGATTTGTCAAGTACTCTATTTGTATTCACTTTGTCTCTGTTGTCTACAGGATTCCAGTAATAACCTATTAAAGACATTTAATATTACCAATTTAAAACTGAAAAACACAAACTACTGAGGTGGTGAAGCTGCCAGAAGAGACATCAGGGCCTGTGTTAGAATATCTGAATCAACCACTCCTATATGTGCAAAGCCTGCAGATTGGATAATTATAGTTCCATCAGTGAATAGTGTATTTATTAGACCCAAATTCGGTTATCAGAAGTGTTTACAGAGAGATTCCCATGATAGAAAGGGCTGGCAAATGTGGACAAATAAAGATGGCTTATTAAAGCTGAGGTTTTGTGAGAGGTGCACTCATTTTCAATGCAGCTACCCAATACTTACAGTCCTGAGCAACATGGTTCAGTACATACATAGAAATTAAGGACGACTCTGTCATACCTGTTATTTAGTAAAGCTCAAAATCACAGCTCAGCACTCAATCAGATAGAAATATTGTTTTCTTATAGTATCACAAAAGCAAGCCTTGACAAAAAAAGAGAATATCAAATGCCTCTTATCCTTGCTAAGTTGTTAATGGTGGAATAAACACAGATAGCTACATGCTTAGTCTAGTTTGGCATCAATTTGTATACACATAGAGAAACAAGTTACAGATGTTTAAAAAGTTATGACAAATGAGAAAACAGTCCTATACTAAAAGTGGCTGCAATAAATTGCCTTTCAGTTACAGGTCTGTGGTCAACAGTTGACATATATGGAGTGAAAGTTAAGGAAAGGGTGATAGTCCCACTCAACCAATACAGGCAGCAAGTAGCAAACAATTGTTGAACAAAGGTGTTGCGAGAATCCTAAATAGACAAGTATTCAAAAGCCAGGGAAAGTATCAGTCCTGTAAGTCAAAAGGCAGAAGTAGTCAAAGCAATGAAAAATTTCTGAAAACTTGAAACTACTGAAGTTTATTATTAGTTACAGTTCTTGCAGATTCATGCTGCTTCCACTGCTCCTTAAAAGGCTTTTTACACTTCACTAGCTTCATTGCCTCTCTGGTGAAGGCAGAGAGAGTAAGTCCTATAAGTAGAGAGTAAGTAGAAAGTAGAGAATAAGTCCTATAAGGTACAGCTGAGGGAGCTGGAGTTACTTAACTTGCAGAAAAGGAGGCTCAGGGGAACCTTACCACTCTCGATGATGACTTAGAGGTTGTAGCATGACAGGGATCAGTCTCTTCTCCCAGGAACCAGTGACAGGATGAGAGATAGGATCTAGCTGCGCCAAAAATTCTGGCTGGGCATCAAGAAGTTCCTCACAAAAATGCTTGTTAAGCATTGGAACAGACTGCTCAGGGAGGTGGTAGAGTCGCCACCCCTGGAAATGTTCAAGAAATGACTGAACATGTCAAATAGTGCTGGCAATGTGGTGATGAGTCAAAGGTTGGACTTGATGATCTTGGAGGTCTTTTCCAACCTTAATGATTCTGTGATTCTGTAATATTCAGGAAGCTCCAATGTGTTTGGCTCAGCCTATGAGGTTGGTGCAATTCCAGCAACAGATTTCTTCTATTTGGTTCTCTGTCTCTCATTGTCAGTTGAGATCAAGCAGCCCTGCACATACAACATGATTGTTCATGAACAGTTCTGACAATAAATTTGCTTTCATTTTTTATTTTCTGGTTAAATATTTTTTTAATTTCTTACTATGTTCTAGGGCAAAGGCAAGCATTGCTTTGTGTCACATTTAATACCTAGTATGATTCAATATGTTCATCTACTTTGGGAGCTTTTCTTGAATATATTTTCCTTTTTTTTTAAACTGAAGTTCATTTTTAGAGAAAAGCATCCACTTAAGCAATATTGAGACACTTTAATTTGGGCAGGGATCAGATAACTCCAGGGGTATCTTCAGTCTATTATTCTGCAATTCAAAATGTCAAAAAAATCTTTCAAAAGTCATTCAAACCGATTATTTGAATTGATAGAAATACATCCTTTTTTTTCCTGTTTAACTAGACCTATACTTTCAGGATGAAAAATTGACTAAAAATTTTCATCCAGATCTAACTTTTTCTTTGAATATATTCATAGAGCTACACTTTTTATTTTACCCCTTCAGGAAATAACCTGTTTGCAAGTCAATTTATCAAAATTACCCTTCCAATGCATAAAATAATAATGTATTTCAGTTAGTGCTCTTGCATCATTTTAAAAGCAGAAGAATTAGGAAGAAGAGAAAAGAAAGAAAGGACAAAAATATATTTTAGAGCTTCTTAAAGTCTTTAGAACAATATTCTTCTGCACGGGTCTGTTTTTGTCACTAAAGTAATCTGTTTCTTTTTCTATGGGACTTAGAAGTTCAGATAAACTTCAAGAGTAGCTCATGACACATTGTTTAGCTATATAAAGCTTCTTTAACACAGTGCAAAAGACATCCAAAAACTTCTTACCCAACAAAATATTACTATTAAGCATCTAAAAATTATTTATTTCCTTTAAGAAGAGAAAAAACCCTAGTTATATTTAATGTATCTTACCTCTCACTAGAGTTTACACTGATTTTACTGATACTTTCTTGGAAGTCAGAAAACATTCTCTTATCTAAAATATTGAGAGGTTTCATTTGAAAAAAACATTTGAAATATTTGGAATATTTTATGAGTCAAAAAAGTCAGCACAGATTCTTTTGTTTATTTAATTATTTAATGTTTGGACAGTGCTTTGCAAGCATAATACGCACTTATTTTTAGCATTACTTGTGCATACAGCATTATCAGCAAGATATGAATAAAATGCTCTCAGCTTTGCAAGCAATTTTCTTGATTAATTTCTTTGTATAAAGCAGCAGAGGGAGCTCATACATTATTTTTTGTGTGTCACACACAAAAAAATGATAAATTGCACGTGCACACACGTGTGCGAGCACGCGCGTGCGGGTGACACGGCCCCGCGCACGCGTGTGCACGCACAGCCAGCTCTGGGACGAGCTGCACAGCTACAGTGGCTGTGCCTGCACTTGTCACACAGACCAATAGGAGCAGATGTGTTCAGCGAAAGAGCTGGGACTGAGCCCCGCATGGCCATGGCACAAGTCCTCCAGGGTGGCCTTTCTGGACTAGTGCAGCCTGGTCCCACCAAGCTGAGACACCCATGTGTGCCTTGGGCGTGTTCAGTGAGCTCCCAGAGTGCTTCTTCCAGATGGATTTTACCCAAGAGGAAGCCAGCTGGTACATTCTGACCTTGATCCTGGACACAAACCAAAGCTCAGCTGGTGGGGGTGATCTGGAGGCCTTGTCAACAGCATGCACTTGATCCAGAGAAAGTCACTGGCACCAGAGCTGTGTTAGAAACTTCTAGGTACCCACCTGAGCTTATCTTCAGGTATGTAAGGAATCAAATCGATGGCATGAATTTAGGCAATTGCATTCTGCTGGAGTGACATGTTAGGAGCCTTCATGCTTTTTTGAACTTTCTCCTCAATCTGTGTAAGTTTTGCAGGAAATGTTTCACAATGGAGGTACACTGAGAAAGAAGTGATGAAGTCCCTTAAAAGACTGGACAAACTTCCTAAACTTCTTGGTTTTGTCTGATTGAATGAGTTCTTAGGAATACATACCTTCAACCAGCTCCCTGAAATCTGTAAATCCAAAGTATAAGGAGGGCTTAAAGCAGTTATTGAGCAGGCCCTAGCACTCCCTGAACAGCAGAAGCAGAATTTTTATTTCCTTTAAGGATATGTAGAGTATATCCTCTTGTACATGCTGGGCCAGCCAGCACCTTAGGAACATCATTTGGCTTCCCTAGGCACTCTTGTGGAAGCCTAGGAGGAAGCAATGGGCAGTGGATAATTTGGTGGAGGGAAAAGCCAGGAGGAAGCAGTTAGATAGATAGTCCAGTGCACTGGACTATCCCATATCCTACTATATACAGATGAGCACTGTTGGGGCCAAAGCCTGGAAACAATGGGAAAAAACTGGTCTGCCAATACCTTTTATTCCCAGGACGGGCACAGGTACTGGGAACTTCACACTACGGCTTGCTTGTTTTGCTTCTAGACCCGGACTGAGCAGATGTGAAGATGGCAACAATGGGACTGAAAACAACAGGGGAAAAAAGGTTAGAAAATGAGAGAAGTGTGGAGATGGGTGGGAACTGGGGGATGTGGAACAAGATGGGAAGAGCAGACCAAAATGGCACAAAGGTTTTGTGATTTTAAAAAACTTATCCTTTCAGGGTGGGGTTAGGGGCAAAAGGAATAGATTCAGGGAGAATTACTTTTCATACCTAAACCAGCTGGCCAAACTTGTAATGAAAAGCCCATAAAACATCACTGTGAGAGAGGAAAAGCCACATTGTTTTTATTTGTCTGTAGAGCAATATGTGTCACTGCATAAATAGCAACTAATAACATGTGCTGCAGCACTTCTGTGGTATTTTTTAATAATTACTATTGTTGTAAAGGAGTTAAGTAAGAAGTAAAACATCTCTATGAGGGAAAAAATTGCTATCTCTTTCCCCCTGATATTTGTGTAACTGAATTAAAAATACACAGATACATCGAGTCAAAAAAACATTATTCCTAGTTCAAGGAACTCAAGCTGAACACCTTGAAAAATCTCTCAGCTACATTGTTCTCTCATATGTTATGAGGATTTTTATTTCCTTTTAACAGCAGTAAATCGTCAAATGAAAGAGGCTTATATTGCACATACCATTGCGAGACGTGCTCATCATGTAACGTCAGAATGAACTATTTTTTAACCTAATATACAACAATTTAGCAGCATTAGAAGAACATAAAACAGATAAAAGTATAGCTTTTACAGCCATTCATCAATGGCCTTTTTTTGAAGAGTGCAGATACCTCCTCAGGCTAAGCATACATCTCTCTATTTCACATAAATACACAAAGTGACAGGGCTTCCAGTCAAAATAAACATTTGCTCAGTGTATACCTGATTTCCACCCATTTCATTCAACAGGAAAGATACTGAGGTTAACAAACACACTAATCTCTCATCTGCTCTAGGGATGAGGATGTGCTGTATCCAACAACTTGTGATTGAGTGTGTTCGCAGTTTGCTGCTCCCATGGATGTCCATGCCTTTGGATTGGTACTATCTAAAAGGCAAACAAAAGAACAAGCCTTGACGTGGATCCAACCAAAACTACTTTCAGTTTTTAGAAAATAAGAATGGTTCAAGGGGGAGAGGACAATCTCTGAGGTTTGGTAACCGCACAGGTAGTGGGGAGAATGGCTGGAGAAAGCATCATTTGGATAAAAATGCTACACAATGTGATATAACAATATCATTGCACATTAAAAAAAGATAATGAAACAAAACAAAGCAGAACAACAACAACAACAAAAAATATAATATTGAACAGCACAAAGCACCTGCAATTCAGAGTAAAAACTTCCAAGAGTCTGAGGTAGCCAAATCTCACTAAATCTGAGGAAATCTGTGGTACCTAGAACAGAAAGTAATTTTTACATTTGTGGCTCTGGCTGCATTGCCTTAAACCCTCTGTGGAAGGAAATATGACCCTGGTGCCTTGGCCTGTCTCTCCAGCAGTTTGAAGGAGAACAGGAGCTGAGCACAGGTTTCTTACCTCCTGGGGCAGGGTTCATTGAGCATCACTGCACCATCACCATCAGGACTGGCTCCCTTGCCAAACAGAACAAAAGGATGTAGCAGGTCCCCTCTGAGTCCCATACCTGGCTTGTTAAACCTGTGTTGTGATGCTTTGTCAGGTAAAATACATGATTTGGAAATATTGGTTGATGATCTCACACTAGGATTTCACACCACACTATCAAAGAAAATATTGATTGAGTTATTTTAACAGTCATGATATTAGTTAAATGTGATTAACACATTATTTTCCACTGACATCACTTCTTTATTCTATTTACAAGCTAAATAGGCCAGACACTCAATTGATAAATGCTCATTTCCCTCCATCTTAATTAACTAAATATTCTTTTACTTAAACAATCCCTCATTTTTCCAGAGACGCAGTAATAGATCCATTAGAAGGGTCTATCTGATACCAGGGGTATTTTATTTATGAGGACAAGTCCAAATGGTTACTATTTTTTAATGTTTTTATTTTCCTTGATACTGTACACCGTGTAATGGCTTTGGTCCAAACACCAATCACACGATGGGTGCCGTTTCTTCTTTCTTGACCTATCACACTCCACATGATTTAATCCATTGTTTTGGATGTTGCCAATGATTTATTGTATGAAAAATGTAAATGATCTGGATGGCAGATGTTTTATATTTTCTGACCATTCATTTTCAGTGGGAATGTAATTAAAATTTATGAAGTGTATCTGCTGAATTGCATTGGCAATTGATGATCTCCTCCAGTGCTGTCTGTCTGGAGATGATGAGTGATTGTGGACAGTGAGATGTGTTGACAAGGGCAGAAACAGACGTGATGTTACTGTCATGAGCGAGGCTACCTGCAAAAAGGCTGCTGGTTTTTTTTCCTCCCTTTTTTCCCACAGGAAGAAGGTGGCAACCAGAGCTGTCTTTCTTCTTGCAAGACAGAGTACAAAGCCTCTGCACACTCCTGAAAGCTGTCACTCTTCACGAGTACAATCTCTGTCTCGCTCAGCAATGGGCATCTGGAAGCCACGACACCAGTTATAACAGCGCATGTCAAGGATATTAATTAAATTCCTGATGGCCACCCAGAGAAGCTAATGAGTGTAAATTTCACAACATCCCAACTCATAAGGCAGCCCACTTAACCTTTTCAGCATTGATATCCTTCCTCCAGGAGGGAAGTAAGGAAGTGAGCTGTTTGCCGAGGGAGCATGGAAAGGAGGAACAGGGAAAGGAGGAGATACTTGGTCTGGAACAGTTTAAAATACAAACAGATGAGAACTGGATCTGCTGGATTCAGATTTCCCACAACAGAATGGGAAAAGGTTTTTTTCAGAACTGAGATCCCAGACAGCATTTTGCACAGAACCTTTATTGCTATGAATCTGAGTGTATCTCCTCACCTCAGCCTCTTCCAGCTCCATGAGCAAGAGAAGCAGCTCTCTTTTTAACCCCAATGAGGCACACTTACTGGACTTTGAATTCCCCCTGCTCTTGACATAGCACACCTCTTACATTTCTGAGTGCTGTGGAGGACAGAATACGTAATTACCATCATCCCACCATACAGTTACCTCTACAATAGATGTACAGACAGCCTAAATTAACATGTAGTGAATCATGTAAGTGCTATGGGACCAACAATTGGAACTGGGGAATTTCTGACACCCATCTTTATCATCAGGGATTTTGATCACTTCAATGTTCAAAGTGTTTTCTTAATTCACAAACCTCATTTACGATATCTACCATTAGGCCCTAATAAAAATGCCTTCACTCTAAAGTCATGTAGCCACCTCATTACCAGAGGCTGGTAAATGAGGATTTTATTCCAAAAGCAAACCCCAAAGGTAGTTTGTCACAAATGCCCCAGTCCCACTGCTGTTGCTGACACCACTTCCAATATATTCTGTGACTATGGGTGGGGTGCAAATGAAGGTGATTGTAGCTGTCAGTTCTTGAGCTGCGCTTGTGCTGAAGTCAGTAGGCATTTTGCCATTCATTTCAAAAGTAAGCATTACAAGCTCAAGAACTAATCCAAGCTTCAGGCCTGGTAGCAATTGTGACATTTGACAATGTATGATTCAAAACAGACAAGAGATTGAAATGGCAGGTGCAGCAGATGGTCAAGATCCTATTACACAAAGGCCTTCTTTTTTTCCATGCGTGCTCCCAGCTCTGCTGCTTCGGTGTGTCTCTGGCCTGTGATGTGCAACTGTGGCAGGAGAGGAGAAGAAATGAGGTAGGACTAGGGTCACAAAGTCTGGTTAGGCATATTTTAGAAAATCCCAAGGGGATTTTGCTCTCAGCACAACTCATACTACAAAATGCATAGTAAATACTGTAGAACTCTGGGAGCCAACAAGGTTAGATTCTTCTTTTGGCATCACTGTTGTCTTGTTGGGTGCCTCAGTTTACCTATATACACTTTTAGGTAACATGCCTTACCTGGCTTTGTATGCCAAAACTTCATTCATTAATACTGATGTCAAAGAGGACATTCAGCACCTCACAGGAGGCCCAGTGCACCTGCATTAGTTAGCCATAAATCATGGGAAACAACACTTTGAAGTGTCAGCGAGATTTAATGTGGGATACAGAACAGAAGGGGAATGTGATGAACTGAGCCCCAAGCCCCAAATAAGGAATTTAAAATGCACCTTACCCTTAAAAGTGTCAGCAAATGAAGAAAAAGAAGAGTGGGGAAGCCCCAAAGGCAGCAATTTTGAATGCTTTAGTTTTCTCTATTGACTTTAATTAAGCTCACCCAGGATTGCAGGCCTGTCACTTGGGGAACCTTTCCATAAAGAAAAAAGGAGTTTGCTCCCCAGGTGGGTTTTCCCAAGTTTCTCCGGCTCTTACCACAATATATGCCTGGCATCCATGACAGGGTCGTCAAAAATAATAGCTAAGGAATTCACTGTCTGTCATTCCAAAATAATTATGTATGGGGCTTTACTTGCAGTTGAGATAGGTTATATATTTCATTGAGAAAACCCATGTAGACTAAAACATATATTTATATGTATGCTTGTAATATATGAAGGTTGAAGAGATTAACAGTCAAATAAAGAATATGGGGGAACAGAAGTCTTTATATATGCATATGAAACATGTTGAGAAAGAGGGTGGAAAGCACTGTCAATCCAAAATTTGTTAATTACTAAATGCATTAATGCTTTATTAGCCATATATCAGTAATTAATCACCTATTCTAATGTAAATTCAAGCTTACAAATGCATCATGAAAATTGTCCCTTAAATGGAAGCCAAGTTTTAAGGGTCAGCAGAATCACAGCAAAGATAGCAGCATATTCCCCTCAGCTGCATGGAAGAGTATTTTAGTGCCTCAGTATCATGCCTGTGTCTAGGCATGCAATAGTTTTTGGGTGCTTTCAAAGTCAAAATAGCGTGGTGGAAAAAAAATGAAGAGAGCTTGCAAGCAGAAGGGGAGGAGGTAGTACACTCAGTGGTATTCTTCAGGTGCACAGTTTGAATAAAAATGCAAAACAGGATGCTCCCATTCAGTAAATATTATCATTTTTATTCACTCATTAATTAAGTTGCTTAATTGCTGCTGTCAAAAGACTCTTGAGTTTGTGACTGGGGTTGTTGCACTGTTTTGATAGTAGCTGAGGATGGAAAAAAGGCAGTATCACTCGGCTTGTTCTTTACTTGATAATAAGGAGGCACTGGTTGCAGGAGATCAGAATGAAGCTGCAGAGTTGCATGTGGAAAAAAAAGATATTTAGAGGAAAAAAGGAAGGGATCAAGTAAGTTTTATTTAATGCATCAAATATTATTTCACTGATGTGATGGATGCACTGTAACTTGTGCATTATTGTTCAATTTGTTACTCCATGAAAATAATTCTAATACAAAGTATTTCCCATGTTTTAGTCTAACTTCCCAAGAGGGTCCAGAAATGGAAAGGGACTCAAGCTGTGTTGGTCAACACAATTATAGATTTTTTTTTCCACATCTGTCTCCAAAAGATTAATGTAAGCTGGTTTAGGTACTGTCTCTTCCAGGACACCAGATTGACAAATGACCAATGCTTATAGTATATTATTCATACATTTCTGAGACAGAAGCTATTCATGCCAGGATGATGATCAGTCCCATGTCACTCAAGACATTTTTAGAATTGATACCCACTATACTGCAGACATCTCACATCTCAGCATCACACTGATGAAGTGCTGTGGACACAAAACATGAAGGTGTCTTTGCAAATGAAAATGAGACTGATACCACTGACATGGGCCAGGACCACCAATAACCATTTATTGATTCTTATTACTAAACAGACTAAGTGGAAGACAGCTTTCAAAACAGCCTGCTGATAATGGGCTCTGAGTCAGATCATTACATGTGTATCTATACCTGTACAGAGGTCTGGAGAGGTTGTAGGTTATGCTTGTCTCAGGTTGGCACAAGAGTCACAGAAGGAAAGACTGTTGTACACAGACAACTAAGGAGAAATTGCTGATCAGAGAGAGAGTAGTGCTAGGATATGGCACACAGCCACCAATTTTACTCTATGACTAAGAAAGAAAGGTGTAGCATATCCATCAGTTCTAAAGTCAAGCCTGCAGTTAGATCTGTACATTTACTCTCCTTTCCCTCTTTTTTAATCCTCTGTAATGAAGCACGTAATCACCTAAAGGACTTACTCTGCTCAAGAGGAAGAATTTTGCTTAGTGATGAAACTTTGCCCAGGCACAAATGGGTGTGGTCTGCTCTGTGCATTATGCAGGGACTGTCATGACAGGGTCTTTGTGTTTTTGGGTGTCTCACACTGCCTATGCTGCTGGCTGAGATAAATTTCAGAAATAGGTTATGAAGGTCTTCAAAACTCTTTGACACATTGAGGTTTTGGCAAGACTTTCATTACATCACGAGCTGTCCAGATACACTCGTTAAAGTCTCCCTTCCTTCTGTTGATAAGACACTACAGTTTGCACTGAACTATGCAATGAGTTTAGCAATGGACACAAAAGTTCTTAAGGACAGAAGGGAATCCAGTGCACTGTTATGAACATCTCATCTCCAAATGTGAACATAGGTTTTTCTGAGCTGAAAGGCTCTTGGTCCACAGCACCACACAGTCTTAGCTGTCTTACAGGTTCCTTGGAAAAAAAAACCAAACAGTGGCATTATTTAAATGACTTAGAGGTACTTGCTGCACTTGTTATTTTTGATTCCACCAGAATGAAGGGAAAAAGCAAAACTACTATGAAACATTCTGTTCGACACACTGGAAGGTGTGAGTAAAGAAAAGTTTTCAAACATTTCAAACCTCTGAGTTATTATTATTCTGAAAAAAAAATCATAAAATATTCCCATTCATCTTACTGGATTTTATGGGTCAGTATAGCCTCTTTAAAATCAGAAGGCCTAAGAAATGTAAGGGTGCTGACTGATGAGCTGGGACAGCCTTACCTCGGATAAGCTGAAAAGGTTGGCAGCTCCAGCTGTCTGCTCTGCTCCTGGTGTCCAGATGTCTAAGCTGCTTGTCAATCAGCTCCCAAACCACTGCAGTTTACAGGGCAGGCTTTGCACTGCAGCCGTCACTGGCGCTGGTTTGCCTTAAAATGCTTGATTGTAATCTCTAGCTGAATTCAATGGATAATGACACAGGATAGAAAGAGGTACCTCTACCACCAGTCCCCATAAAGGCAGTCTGTAGTCGGCGTCCAAATGTACTTAAATGCACTCTGTATCTGCCATTGTGCTTTTACAAAAATAGCCAAAGCACTAAAACATGCATTTAATTGCAATACAAACTTAAAGCATTCACAAGCTGCTTTTCTGTAGACTTTCTGCTATCAACAGCCGGAATTGGAAATTGTGGTAGTAAGAATTGTGTCTCTCACATCCTCCTTTCCTGACCCTAGCCACCTCTGCCAGCCTGCAATGACAGTGTTGGAGCACCTCACCATCTTGATAGTCTGGGACACAGAATGCTGTCACTCATGCCACGCTCTCTATACCTCCTGTCCCTGTTTGTGAATACAGCAGTGAACCCAAACCAAGGAGTTTAAGTGTAAAGCAATGTAAGTTTAGTCTCTTCTTCTCTGATGTAAACAAATACCTTTGCTTCACCTTTCCCTTGGCCTTCCTGATATCTCTTGTCACACTATCTTTTCCTTCTCTTCTGTCTGCTACTTCCTTCATCTAACGTGGGAGGCAGAAGCTACTAGAGTCACTGTGAAAGGACACTGATTTTCAGAAGAAAAAATTGCATCTTACTCTTCCCAGTAGAGTTTCTCAGGTGTATTCTGAGGCTTATTTAGGCTTCTCTTTGTCTCCAGTGACCAGTGGTTAAATTATGCTCTGATAAAAGGAAAAATGAGCCGAAAGAAGGGACCTAAATTTAACTACAAGGGAAAGCAGGTGATGTAAGTTCTTGATATAAGTTCTCAAACAGCCACCTGGACCTGAGTAACTCCTTAAGTAATTCCCTGATATAGCAGTGGTAGGCTCTGCCTAGAGACAGTGTAATAAATTTCCGGAGCACGTTATTCCCGGAGGACCCAGCAGGCGAGCACACTGAAAGCTACCTTGGAAAAAAAAAAAAAAAAAGAAGTTTAAAAAAAAAGTACAGAAAAGCACAAAGGTTCAGCTGCTGTCCTTGTGCTTCTATTTTCTTACTGTTTCCCCCAGCACAACATAGTCAGACCAGATGATTCAGAAACAAGAACTGACACCTTCTGCATCCTTTGTCACACAACTCCGAGATGTCAGCACAAGCCCCCAGCCTGGCGAGGGCTTCCAGAGCCATCAAGCAAAAGTGACTGCTCACTCCTCCAAAACAAGAGGGGACATCCCCATCTGACACCAGTCAAAGTTCCAGAGTGACTCCACAGTTTTCCTTTCGTTTGTGCATCCAGGGGTAATCTGAGAGTGGCAGTGGGGTCTTGCAAGGGAGAGACCCTGGCTGGGTCTGGAGGGTCCAGACCAGGAGGAGATTAAATTGTTAAGAGGTGGCTGCACCCTCCAGCACGGGACAAAACTGCTGCCAAGGTTCAGCAGCCAAGCCCACTTCGGCTTGATGCAGAATGCCAGAGAAGCCGGCGATGATGCTGCCTGTGGGGCTGGGCTCAGCCATCCCCCATTCCCGGTGTCCCGGGGAATGAGGCAGAGGTGGGTTGGGAGGCCGCTGGGCCCCGCGGAGCCCCGGTTCGCGCCTTGGTGCATGTGTGGGAGTTGAAGAGGGGGTCAGGGGGTGAGGGAGAGTTCATCCCCGCGCTGAGCGATGGGCCTGCCCGCACGGGAGGGGGACGTCCCCGGCCTCCGAGAAGAGTCACTGGAGGTTCATCCCGCCGGGGAGGAATTCTTCCCAGCAGTAGCCGTCCTGCTGATGGATCGCCCCCGCACGGGGCTGGCGGCCTGCGCGCCCTCCGGCAGCCGCGGCCGCCACCCGCCATGGCCGTGACGGGCCCGAGAGGAACGAGCCCCTCAGAGGGACCGGGCCCGGCATGGGGGAGCCCGGGGCGACAGCGCCCGCCCGCTGCCTCACCCAGCCCAGCTCTCCGGGGGCAAGGGGCGGTGCTGGAGCTGTGTGGCTTCCCCGGGAAAGCCCCGCAAAGCTGGCACGCTCCCCGCTCCACCTGTTGCTGAAGGGAGCGCGGTGAGTGGCCGAGGGAGGTTTTCTCTTTGGTCACTCAAAAAGGCAGCTGAAGGTCTTTTCGCACAGACATGGATCACAAAGCCCTGGTATGTGACACCAGTCCTGGCTGCACCGGGCTGGGATCATGCTCCAGATGTAGGAAGACTGGAGTGCCCATCTAGGACCATGAGTATCCCAAAAATGATGACAGCTTTCAAGCTTTCTTGTGGAGCAGGCAAAAAACATGATTGCAACTCAAGCGATGGTTTTGCAGCAGATTTTAGCAGCAACAAGAATTTTCTGTTTAATGGGGATTCAGAACAAATACTTTGAAAATTTTTAAATATATATATTTTATTATATGTTTTTATGAAGAAGTAGTGAGAAATGGAAGTGATTATTTTATCTTCCAATTGAACCATGGTGGATCAAAGCAAGAAAGTATGTATCTCAAAACTGACACATCCCTAAAAATTTCATGATTGTTGCTATTTGATGTGACACGTCACAGAATTTTATGTCAAGCTGAAGAAAATGTGACAATTTATATGTAGTTTTTTCAGACACAGAGTTTAAGTGCAATATTGAGAAGTGTATCTGCAGGGTTTTAAAACTCTGCTTCTTCCCAGACTTTAGAAAAGCAACCCCATATGCTTTAAACTTCTGCACTCCATTAATTAAAGACAGAGCTTAAAAGTAATACTAAAAATAATTGGCTGGATTAGAAAAGACTGTGGGTGAGCTGAGAAGTTACCATTGCACAAATATTAATAAATCACTCTTCCTGTAATTAGCAGAAAAATTAAAAAAAAGAGTGCAATGTGGTAAGCTAGTAGTCGTTTGCGAAAGTATGTTGGCTAGAGCCTGTCATCCCTCTCCCTTTCCACACATGGCCTTTCAAACCAAGATACAGCTGCTGATGCCATTCATAAATAAGAGACCGGCAAGGGCAAAACAGGATTTTCAAAAGGTCGGTAGAAAAAGAGGAAATAAGCCAAATGACCAAGACTGTTAATAAGTGATTAATATTATGCTATTGTTACCAGAAATGGAACAGCTCAGCCTCACAGTCTGTATACCAGTTCTTGAAAGGTGCAATTTTCCAATGATGTTAGGCAGTGTAGCAGAATGCTAAGCACCCCTCGTTCTTTGCTCAGCACTTTCCTAGATGTAGCTCATGTGGAAAGAAAGAATCATAAAGAGCTCTAAGCCTTCCCCTAATGTTGGGAGAAATCCAGCATTTGAAGGCTTCCAAAATAAAGTCAATAAATAAGAGCAATGTTTTGTAGAACAAAAATAATCTCGTTTAAGAGCATCAGTAAGAACGCTATCTAATTGTTTTGCTTTGGCAAGCAAAGAAAATAGCTATATAGTTTTCTTGCTTGAGCACACACAAGTAATCCAAGGTGCAAAATAATCACAGCCTCCCTGATTCAACAGATTTCCCAGAGGTAGATTCTGACGTACAGTGCTCCTGGATGGTTTGTGCACCTTCCCTTGGCTTATGAGCATTCTGCTTTCTGGATATCTCTCTTTTAGGCTCAAGAGCTCGCCTTCCTGTTTCCAGCAACATCTCCTCCTGCCTCTAGACTGCCTCCTGTGTCTTTTGTATATGCTGAAGGTTCTTCTCAGTTTTTCTAAATAACCTCTGCTCTTCTATTTTACTATCAGGGAAGCTCCCTGATAAAAAGCTCCCCAAAAAACTAAAATCCAAAACAACCAAAAACAAAACAAAAAACCACACACACACAACAACACAAAAAAATAAAAGAAGAAAGAAGGAGTACTTCAAAGCATTCAAGCATTTAAAAAGTTCACATATTCATTCTAGGTATCTCCTGGTGTTTTTTGGCTCTTAAGTCACAATATTATGAAATTCTGCCACCCTATATCTCTGCCCTTTGGCACACACAAGTTCCATTGACTTCAAAGGGAGCTGTGCATGCACAACAGTGACATGTAAAGTCTCCTCAATCCTTTAATCTTCCAAGAATTTAGTATTTATTACTACCTCAAAATAAAAGTCTTTTCTTTTCCTTAAGAGTAATCTAAGAATATTGACCATCTCCCCAGCAAAGCACTTAGGCACATGGTAAAGCTTAGGCAAGGGAATGGTTATATTCACGTACTATAAGTGCATTTTTAGGTCAGTAGCACTGCTTAAATGTTTGAGGCTGGGCATGTGTTAACCACTGACAAATTGGGACCGTAGGAGAGAAATTCCTTCACCAAAGTAACCAGATCACAGGGAGGATAACTCCTTCTTCACCCTCAAATCCCAAAAACCTAGGGTAATAATGGCCAGCATTTCTAACATTTTATTCTGCTTCTGAATGTGTTGGGTTTGTGCATTCCAGAGAACAGAGGCAAACTGAGTCGGCTCTGTGCCCTTCCCAGGGAGGAGGAGTGAAGGGTTACAGGGATGATCCCACCATGGGCTCGGCCTGCACCTGCACAGTGCCCTCCTGTTCCACAGAGGCAACCTGAGGCAACACCACAGCTCATCTTCCACCAGATTTACAAGGCCAACCCACTTCACAATGTCATCAATGTCAAAAATTCCATGGACTTTAGTTGCATTCTTAGGGTAGAAGAGTTTTATTTGGAGTAGCCCCTCAATTTCACACTTGTTTTTACAGAACATATTACACTCTTGATATTCCGTAGCTGCCACAATTATTATTCTTACACACTCTGCAGTTTTTATTAGCACCACCAAACACTGAGAACCAGATAAATACTAATATGTACTAGAAGTGATGCAAGAAAAGAGGGTGAGCTTTTGGGGCTGGGGAGTTTTTCTATCCACAGAGCATTTTTTTGCAGCAGAGAAAGAACAAAGAGAAATGATGCTGTTTATTTTGATGGTTCTGAGAAGCTAACATTCACCCCGCTCATCCCAGGAGCAAACAGCTGGCAAACAGCTGACAACATAGATATCAGTCAACTCCCACATAACTCACAATATAATACAAAAAAATATAGGTAATAATGATATGATATGACAGAATGCATCTTTGATTGTGTGTGTTAAAAAAAAAATCTTGCAGTATATAGAAAAGATTCTAAGAAGTCTTCCTTTCTTTTTGCCTCTTGCTTTCCTTCTTTGTAACATGGTTGCATATTTGTGATTTTTCTGTAAATTATGGTTTCTATTTGAAACATTTTTCTTTAATTTCCATATTCCCAAAAAGTCATTTTACAATTTATGTGGTCAAATCCCCCCTAATGTGATTTGATGGCACATAAATAGTCATACGACTTTTTATGTTGTCTATTGCTTATGTAGAGTTTCCAGAAACCCTATATTATAGCCTTGTATTAAACCCTGATAATTTTCAGGGGTCATCACTAAAATATATGGCTGGAAGACTGCTATTGTGATGCTGTTGTCAGCCAAAAACCTTGCCTTCAAATATGTGCCTCAACCATAGTATAACATAAATCAAAATATGTGTCTGCCTAGCCATATATCTGTTCTGTGACTTTAAATATTTTTATAATCCTGGGTGCAGGACAGAACACTGGGGACTTCCTATAACCAATGTTGGAAACAAGTAAATGTTGAAAAAAAGAAATTATTATAAATGTCTAAATGTTAAAATTCTATAGCAAAAATGAGCTTTCCTGTACATTTTTAATACGAGTCCAATCTTATTTTACATGGTAAACCCCATGCTACTGTGTGTAACTGTCTATCTCAGCCACTTATTTATTGACCCTTGAACAAAGCACTTGATAACTCTTTTACCCTTTTCTATACACTTACCTATGCCCCACCCTCCTTCCCCCAAAAATACAAGAATCTCTGCAGTGGTATATGATCACCTTTCTGGGATGATTAAGCTAGCAGATACCAGCTGACAGATGATGCCAAGTGGCACTCATGTTTGGGTGGAGGTGTTGGTTTTAAGGGTCACCATACATAGGGTGCATAGATCTGGTATTTTGGAACAGAATCACATCCTGGTTCAAAGACAAACACTAAACCTATCCATAGCTAATGTGTTCCAATAGGAGATTTTAAGATATGAAGACTTTTCCCTTTTTGCATTTCCAAGTCTCCCATCATCTCAGAGTATGAACACCAGACAGCTCTGACCCTTCCTGGAATATGGTTGTCTCTTCATTTTATTTCAGGCATTCCTGGACATCACAGTGTGGTCATTTCACAAGTGTGAAATACACTCTTCTTCTAGTGCAGAAATTAGGGGGTGAATGTGAACCTAAGGGAGCAAATGTGAACTGTTCATATGCAAGGAGTGTTCTGTGTGAGTGTGAGCCCCTCTCACTCACAGGTACCAACAGACCAGGGCTCTGTTCTGCCCTGTGCTTGCTGCCCAAGGCCTAAGGTGCTTTTGGCGCAAAACATTATCCATTGCCATGCTCCTTCAGCAAGGTGATTACAGAATATATGGAAAATTCCAGAGGACAGTGGCCTCCATCACAGCAGCAGTGAAGCTGTTTATGTCTAAAGCCAAATTTTGCAAAGCAAAATATAAGTTTAATATACTTTGCAAAGCAAAGTATAAAGTGTGCATCCTCTTCACACCACCAATTCTATCAAATCTGATCAAGCTAACTGTAGGAGTTAGGAATACAAATGCAGGATCAGGACTATAGCAAGTGAAACCCTCAGAGATGAAAGTGCGACATAGTTTGAAAATAGTACTTCTATTAATAATAAATGTTCTCAATTTATACCAGATTTTGTAATGTTTCTGGGTACACAGTGTTCCTCTGTTATTGTTGTCCCAGATGCTCTCCTTTCTGACTGATTTGGTTCCCTTTCACAAATGAGCACCCCCTACTCACCCTGGGGAAGGCACTTGAGGGAAAAGGGCAGTTAAAATTACAAAACCAGAGAACTGACTGTAATAAAGTGCAGGGAAATTCCATGCAAATGTGGCCCTTAATTTCTTAGGCCTCTGCAACTTATCAGTACCTTTCAACAGGGCTAATGTCAGGTACTGTACAGCATTCCTTATTTTCAGAAAGCTGTTTCCTAAGGTCCAGATGATGTTATAAGTGGTATAACATGACTCAAAGTAGTTTTGCCAGATGTGATATCCCCTGTTGCAGCCTCAAATAGACTGAGAATGAGGAATGCATGCTCCATTAATTTCCATTGGAGTGAAGAATGCATTACTCCTTTGCCATTCCCATACTAAGAAATCTTCACATAGTCACAGCTTTATTTTCTTTATCCAGGAAACCATATATTCCAGCATTATCCTGTATTTGCTTTTGGAGGATGTTCACTGACTTTCCCTTTGTCACTTCTGCAACACATATGCGTAGTCCTGTCTACACACACCGACACAAATTATGTCCTCGGGGGAATTTCTACAATGACCTGTTACTTTCAGTATTTCATAGCTGTTTTTCTCCTTCCAGTGATTAAACCCACAAATTTAGTTAATGTACAGAGCAGGTTTCATGCATAAATCTAGTCCCCATAATTGCTTTTAAAATGCTGGAACCACTTTCAGATTCTGTCATCCATTTCTTAGGTGGTGGCCTCCTTCTTTCCTGCATTCAGTGAATCAAAATTTACATGACTATTTCCCACCAGACACTTGTGTAAGGTGGATCACTTCTTTGTGTGGTCTTTTAAAATAAATAAATAAAGCATTTTTGATGGATTAGTGAAAAAAAAAAAGACACAAATATAAATAAAAAGGAATTACTAGGAAAGCTCCTGAAAGATGGTAACTACTGAACATGTTAATAGAGGAAGAAACTCATGACCTGCCTCTTTCATATTGTTAGACTGGTTTCATATTGTTAGACAAATCGTTCACCTCACACCACCATTCTGAAGAGTTGCTTTATTATTAAAAGTGTCAGTAACTTGGCCTTTTCTGAATTAACTCATCTTCACCTCTAAATGACAAGAAGAAGGGATATGTATCTTTTTAGCCAGTCAGCAGAACTATGCTAAGTCACACTTTGCTACTCCCCAAGCTCCACTATTCACAGACAGAAAAGGGTGTTCTTTCATAGTAAAGTTTAAAACTACCCTGATAGTATTGTAATCGATGTTACCATGTTATTACATATACCATGTTACTAATAGATACTACAATTTCACTGAGATTATAAATATCTATTAAAAATGCTTGTGTGCATACTGGAGATGTGG
Organism: Zonotrichia leucophrys gambelii; assembly: GCF_028769735.1. Lineage (NCBI taxonomy): Eukaryota > Metazoa > Chordata > Aves > Passeriformes > Passerellidae > Zonotrichia > Zonotrichia leucophrys. The sequence continues at coordinate 94,582,050 of NC_088171.1, forward strand.
TTTAGGTGAAACCAAGTTGCTTGTACTGAGAAGTAGCAAGTACAGTCTGCTTTCAATTTTCATAATTTCTAAAATTTTCTTTGCTTGACAGCTCAGGATCAGTAGCTTCCCCTGGATTCCCTAATCCTTGCTACACATGGGGGAAATTTTGACCATATTTATGCCAGACTTTGCCAGAGATGTTATTCATTTTCAATACTCAGTGGCTGAATCTTTGTTTAAGTGAGTTTGAAACATATCTAGTGGTTCTCACAAGAAGAATATAAAGTGCACCTAGAGAGGTTAACTCGCAGTTCATCTCAGGTACCCACTTCCGTCATAAAAATGTATTAGCAGAAAGCTGGAAATGCAGCCCAGATCTTCAGCTGATGTAAGCTGATATACTTCCGCCAATTTCATAAACTATGATGGGTTATTTCAGAGGAGGATCTGTCACAATTCATCACTGCTTTGAAAATTGTATGGGGTGATAATCACAGAGAATATTGCTACATGTCTGACATATTGCACAAATATTGCTCAAATGTGGTGTGTTGTTTTTTCTTATGTAGCAAGTCACTTTGCTGTGCATGAACAATACTAAAATTAGCCTGATGCTAGTAATTTCCTGATTGCTAAACTAATCTCATAGGCTGAAACCTGAGAGCGGCAGAAACAGGTAAAAAGCTCTCAGGTTCAAAAAAAGGAAAAACCAAACCCTTAAAATATAATGAAACTCTCCTAAAGCACAGATAGAGAGCTGAGCTCAATTTCATGAAGATTGCTTAGTGCCTTACAACATGACTGAAATGTTACCAGCATAACCAAATTTCCAAGTGTCTCCTGACAAATATTTCAGACAAAGAGGCAGCAGAAGGTGGCCATCCTCCCCACCGTGAGGCACCCATGCCCTGAGACCCAAGACCCAAGGCTGCTCATCAGACTCCTTTCTTATGAGTGCAACCTGGCAGTTCTCTAGGGCTTGCTCGCATTTCAGGTGTGTTTTGAAAGCAGTGAGTAGTCTGGATGCCCAGCCCAAACATGTGACAAGTGTAATGAAACCTTCCTTGCAGGATTTCTCAACCAGACTAAGGGCAAAAGGAGTGTGGAAGTCTACATAATGGAAATTGTCCTTTGGAAATCTTCAATGTTCTCTCTACTGCAGTTGGAGTCTTTCCTATTGCTGCCCTTGCTTGCCTTCTTATTTGGCTTCTGCTGCTCCAATCTCTTCCCAGACAGGGACATTGTGATATGTTTATCAATGTAAACATGGGCTTCTGTTGTCCACATCTTCCTATACTTCCAGTGGCATCAGCATAGGCACTTCTTTTGCCCTTTCCTGTTCTATTCATGATCATGAACAGTGGCAGAATCACAGTCATGGCTTGCACCCTCCTCCTAGGATATCCCATGACCGTTTTGCTCATTGTCTCAATTCTGCCTGTTCTCATTTGCTGCTGTTGATTGCCCACCCTATGCTAACTTTGCCACTGCTGCAACACTCACTGATGCCACATTTGAAAGTGCACCACACACATAACTGTACAACAGAAGGACGGGCTGCCATCAGAGCACAGTTGTCACCATCCACATTAGCCTTGCATGGCTGAAATGGAGCAACATTGGCAGTGAAGCTGCAGTTCAAAACTCTCATTAGTTTGTCTATGAAAAACACATTAGACCCTTTGCTGTTGCATTTTCCTTGACAGAGAATACGTACTAACTCACAGAGAGCCTGCACCCTCAAGTTTCTAACTACTATATCTAAAGAGGAAGGATGCAGATCCAGGGGCAGGGGAAATGTTCCTTGCTTCACCACAGATTTGACTTACAAACACAGGGAAGTCATGTAGCTCCTCAGATTCTTGGTTATTAAATGATGTGGAGCTGGGGACATGACAGATCACATCTGCACAACTCAACTGCAGTGGCATGGTTGCAAAAGTACTACTTTACTTGAAAACTGGATTTATTTATTTTTTTCACATGGGAAGGGGCTCAATCAGGCCAGCTCTGAGTGAGATGCTGCTTGGATTGGGCAGATGTTGATTATTTGCCTCTTGCGTCTGCTGGTTAAATGCCACTGTATCTATGCCACAGAGTGCAGAACTGAAAGTTGAGAGGCACTTGCAAACTCTGGTTATAAAGATCAATAAAGTGCAGAGATTGTTACTACTCTCCACCATCTCAACTCCTAAGCCCTCCTTTTATAACATACTATTTGACTTTTCAGTTTTATGAACTGCATTGAGCTGAATGAAGAGTTCAAAGCAGATGGGCTAATTTACCTCTTTCTGCTCACAGTCACTCTATGGATGGACTGTGGTTTCTTGCCCTTTACCAATTATGTGAGTTTATCTGACAGAGTGTTTTTCATAAAACAGTTAATCAGGACTATTCAAAAGTATATGCCAAATTACTTAGATAATACTGGCCACATGAGAAACATGTTCTTTTCCTTTCTCAGCTGATCAGGCGATACTCAGACACATATCCACAGCAAATATTTATATCTATGCTATTAACATTCTACTCCAGCCTATTAGAATTTTGGTGCTCTGCTGTATTTGTAGCTCTAATAATTTAAAAAAGCTCTTTTAAAAAATTATTTCAAAACATATATCTCTATAATAAATAACACAGATAGATTGCCATCAATCTGGGCACTCAAAAATTATTGCAAAGCATGAGAGTTTCTACCTTCCCTTCAAATGATTTCTAATGTGGTAGTATAATCCTTCCTTCTCCATTTATTATCCTATTTATAATCTTCTACTAACCTTTATGTTACCATTTGTTCCTAGTGCTTACTCAAATAGGGAACCTGAACTTAAATCCTTCCCTGGGGTCTGGCAAAGATTTAGGTGGCACTGACTGCTGCTCTGCCCTTCCTTGCATGGCAGACCAAAAAGTATGTGAATTTATTCTTGCCCACAAAGATTCCTTCCCATTCAAAGATATTCAAAGTGCCACAGGCACATAAAAGGTATTCCTTTGGCTGTATGGGCCCATAAACACTTCACCGAGAGCAGAACCTTGTTTTCTCAATGGGCCTATGTGGATAAAATTGAATACTATGGAGGGAAGTAAAATCAGGTTATAAAAACTTACCCACCCATCACTTCATGTACTGTACATGCCACAGCCAAATCCTGTCTTGCACTGCTCTGCATCCAGAATAGCTCCATTAAGGCCATCAAATTTTGGACTTACCCCATGTCATTAGGAGGCAGAATTTGATTGCATGCAGCTACTTCACGTCATCTCTAAGCAGAGGTAAGCTTACCATGGACTTTCCAATCCCAGCTACAAAAGACCTACTTACCTTACACGTGCTCTCTCAGACATGGAAACCCAAATGCCATCAGGTAGATGCTTCCCTTTGCCCAGTCAATCTGCAAGTACTGACACACGTTTCCTGGTCCCTCAGCCCCTATCTCCCCACCCCTTTCATTTCTGCTCTGTGCTTTTGGATCTCAGTCTGTGAGCTATTTCAGCTCTAAGCCAGAACAGACTGCACAAAACTGCTCCCACAGATGATGACATGATATGAGATACAAGATGTGATGACACCAATATCTGTATGGGTATATATGGCCTTTATGACTAGTGCAATGAAAACATGGAAAAATCTTGCCCGAGAGGAAAGCGTTTCCAAGACGGAGAGCTTCAATTAAACTTTCCACTGTGACCAAACCTCAGACCATGATCATGACACTGCTTCTACAATCTGAGCTGCTCTGTGTCACATCTTGCAACAAATTAAGACCAATACTAGTGGAGCGGTGGGAGAAAGGAAGGTGCTTTCTCCTCCACCTGCTGCATGCCTTGCATTCCCTGCACCACATTCCAGATTGTCCTTAGCTCTCCCCTTCTTGCCTCTCACTACCAGATCCTGTCCCAAGATGTCTTTTTGCCAAGGAGAATGGAACAACCAAGCTCCCGACACACCTGTGGACTGCAGCAGTCAATCCAGGCTCAGCTGCAAGCTGGCATACACCCACTGTCAGAATCATTCTCTTTATTATCAGAATAAATGGAGCAGGCCTGAAGCACTGCCCTTGTCCAGCCAAAGCCACAACCAGCGTACCTTGCCCCTAACAGGCAGAGAACTTGGCCCAGCACACCTGCAGCACCAAAAGTCAGTGCTGAAAGCAGACAAGTTTGATCACTCTCCCAGAGACACAGGGAGTAGGGCAGGGAAAGGGAGAAGTTTTGCTTGGGGGGAAGGGAAGAAAGGGACTGAGGAATACATGCACCCACATGTGAAGCTCTGACAAACAGTCGTGTGATTTATCATCATACTCCCACTTGTAACTCTAACCTAACAGTGTGTCATCTTTACTTTTCATGTTATTTATTTACAAGTGCATTTTCAGTATCAACCCTTTCATTCATTAATCCTAATGTGGCCTTTTTCAATGTCTACTTACCATTTTAAATACTTACTATAATTTACAGGGCTTTCTTGAACACATCCAAGGTATATTATATGGGGCTAGCTTAATGGAAAGTCTTGTACACCAAAGCAGGAAAAAAGCACATTTAATTTATGATGGCTTTGAATTTTGCTCGTAATTTACTTCTGGAGAACTATTCATATAAAGCCACACCAATGAGAATTTTCAGTGGCAATGTAGAAGGGAAAAAACCAATAAATGCTGCTCTTATTATTCATTTTTATTTTGAAAGCCTTCCCATGTTGCATTCTGGGATTATGTAAACTACTACTTATAACTTGGCAAAGAAATTTTTGCGTCTCATTATGAAAGAAATGCAGTGTAATGACATGTGGGCCATAGCAAGACCCTGTTTCCAGTGTGGTCCTAAAAGCAGTATCTAAAACATTTTGATATTAAGAGTCATAAGGTTTCAGTTGTATTCATCCTTCACCATACCAATGTTCAACAGGATCTGAATAGTTTTAGTACAAATTCATGCCTAAAATTTGTAGCAGTCCTACACAAAGAAAAGGCTCTTTCATCTCACTCTTTCCTTCTGCTGATTCACTAGCAAAAAGGGGGGATCATCAGTTTCTGCTCCACAATATCAATTCCAGTGCAACCCCATGAAACACTAAAACAGATGGGGCTGATGATGTAATGGACAAAATAAGAAACATTGCATGTGTATGATTTTTTTTTTAATAAGATTTTTTGAAAATGATCCCATTATGGGCAGATGTTCTGTCCCATAGAGAAGCGGGACCCTGAGAAACCTTTCCTACCCAAGCATCACAATGAAGTGGATTGAAGATGGGAAAAAAAATGGTCGCGGAACACAGGCATAAAGCTGAGTAGCAGCTTGGGTGATGGTGTTGGAGCACCTCAGGGGTTCACCTGCCTGAAGCAGTCATGATACTCCAGCCCGCAACTCAGCTCGCAGCCCAGAGTGCACTGACTCTAGTTTGCACTGGCAGAGAGCTGGCCTGCCTCAGACTACAGAAAACGTGGATGGGGATGAAATGCACAGCCATAATTCTCTGTGCTTTGCAGGGGAAGTGTGCTGGGTGCAGGCAGGGGATGCAGCCAGGTTGCTGTCAGTGGTTGAAGAGGTCACTTGCCTGCATCTGTCTGTCACGTAACAGGCAAGAGCTCCCTGCTTCCTCCTGCACTTTGTTTGATCCCCAGCATCTTCTGCTCCCTCACCCTTTCCATGTACCCTTTTCCCACCCCCCTGACAGGATATTCATGATGTGAGAGGACGGACTGTAGAGAGACCAGAAGAAAGCAGGTATGCTCTGCTGTGAGCATTTCTTGGGCTTCTGCCACTGTGCTTCTGATCCTGAAGCCTGACAGGCAGAGAAATCTGGCCAGCATGATCCTGTAGTCTAATATTTTCCATGAAGAGGTGGAGCAATAGCTGGTGAAATATTTTCATAAGTCACCATAAAAAGCAAAGCCTCTTCCATCCCTCCATCTCTAGCTGCACAAAGACCCTCTGTTTCTTGTGTGCACAGACCTTTTAATATTTTGCCTTTGAGAAAGACAATTTCTGGTCACTGCTTGCAGGGGACACGGGAAATTGCTTTTGGAAAGGCATACTGGAGGGCCCAGCCAGGACACAGCTCCTTCAGGAAATGTGGTCCTGCAGACCTTCTTCAGCACCATTGTAAACCTGCTGCACTAGCAAAGGGACCCGAGAAAACCTACACTCCATGGATCACTTTTATGGCAGTACCTTGAATTCAAATAATAAAATTTTTGAAATATTAATATCATTAGTAGAGAAGAAACAGTAAAATAAATACCCTCTTCTAATTTTGTCAGAAGGCTGTTCTCCTCCCTGGGAAAATATCTGGCTTGAACAGAATGTGTGATATCAGGGCTAAACAAGTTAATTTGATTTTAAACTTTCCCATGAGTCTTAGCATTTTCCCTTTCACTGAATATTATGACACAGGACCACTGCGGTTTGTAAGGGATTTTAAAGATCGAATGTGAAAGATCCTGCAATGCAAAAAGGATTACTATTTGTTGTTAATTTAAATAATAGCCTGAATGCACAGTGTGTCTCACCTCAATCTTCTTTTTTTTTTAATGACCGCTGGTTTGCAGTCATAGCTTTGTGTCTGCAATTAATTGTGCTTGCTATAGAAACTCTGGGTTGCACTTAATTGTGACTTTGGCTGATAGCAGTTTGACATCTGGCTCCTGGTTATTCTTGCAGATATGAAGGCTCTTTTAAATACTTGCTCATTTGTCATTAAGTTAGTCCAAACAATTTCAGGAACTCAGAATAGATGCATTAAAGAATTTGGAAGATAAATACTGCTCCAGTATTGACGCTTCACCAAGAGCAGTCTCCAGGCGCTCATTTATGGCTTTGCCACAAGGCATGAGCAGCATATAGGCTACACTGTGTTGCTTCATAAGCACACTGGGAATTGCTGGGATCTCCACTACAATCAAGGATGTGATTTTCAGGTGTAGAGGAAAAGCCAATTTGCGTCTAATTACAGTGAGCACACAGCAGAGCATGGGATAAGAATTTGTACCTTGCCTCCGTTGCTTGCACTCAAACCCAAGCTGCCTCAGCATCAATGTTTCTGCAGTTCTGCAATTAGATAAACGAAGATCAGCTCTGGGAATCTCTCACCATCCTGCTTTCACAACGCTTATTGTGTTGTGGCACAGAATTCCTATCTGGTCTTTGCTTTTTCTGCAGTGGAGAAACAAAGTGGACTAACCACGTAAAGTCTGCAGTACCTTTCCCTGGAGTGCCTGGTCCATTACAGCACACTGGGCAGCTGGGAGGAGGGGGGAGTCCAGCTTCTCACCTGAACCTCTTCACTGCTCACCCAGTTGTTCATGGAAACAAATGACTTTCTGGCCATAGCTGCTTTGCAGTACAAGCAGGAGAAGGTGATCATGGCCTCCCTGCAGAACTGGAGGAATGTAAGGTTGAACCTGGGAATGCTTTGAGATCCTCTGGCAGGAAATAACTGTGTTCTTTGTGTGAAATTTTAGCAAGACATTTTTTCTCCAAAACCAACCAGTTTTCCCTAGCTTCTCTTTAACTTTACTCCTTACCCAGGTGTTATTAAACTGAAGTCGTGGTTTCACATAAAGAACTGAAAAAAAATGCAAAAAATGGCCAAGATTACATTATTACCTTTTCCTCCTTGTGTGTCTGTGTTAAAGAGTCCTGGTAGCTTTTTTGTCATTTTAAAGACTGTTCTGGAGCACTTGTGATGGCTTAGCAGAATTCAGCATTATTAATGTGTTACAGGTTGAGTTAGGTCCAATCAGAGCTGACTGAAAATGAACGCAAAGAAGAAAAAGGCGTGAAGTTGAGAAACAGGTTCTTGGTAACCTATTCAAGGATGAGAAGACTTGGAAAAGTCAAAAATAAATATGGAGAGGATATCAAGGTGGAGCACAAGCAATATCAAGGAGGAAAACAAGTGGTGAAAAAATGTTCCCTGGGATTTTCAGGCTGCAGTCAAGAAAGGTGCAGTGGTAGAGAGACACAGAATACAGTATGTAGAGACAGGAAAGACAGTGCTGTTTAACACAGGGAAAACTGAAGAGCAGGTGAGAGCCTCTGCTCATTAGTGATGAGGGAGAATAAATCCCCAGTGTTCAGAAGTGACTTGCACACCCTGAAGAACAGGATGTGTAAATGCTGAGGGAGGTGTGGGGCATGGACTGTTGTGGGAAACCAGACATTTCACTCGAAGGATGATCAAGCCAGAGCCCTGAACCAGGAAAAGGGTTTGGAGACATGTGGGGTGCCATGGGAGGAGCCTCTGCTGTGCCAAGGGCACTGGAGCTGATTACATGTGATCAAACACATTTCTGTGATAATTGAAACAAAATCTGGCAATGCTGCACTGGAAATACAACAGAAGAAACATTAGTCTCCTGCTGCAGCACCAGTGAGACTGAAGGGAGCTGACTAAAAAAACCTACAGAGAAAGAATTTTTTTTTTTTTGAGGGAAAGTGTGCATGAGGGATTAATATATCTGAGCATTTGTTTCCCTTAAGTTTGGTATAATCCTCTCTATGTTGATTCAGTGAACAACAACAAAAAAATAAAGTTAAAATAAGGTTGACTACAGCCATTCAGCTGTCAATCTAAAATCTTATTAGACATGTTTGTCCTCAAATTCAAGTATAACATTTTTTTGATTGATAGAAAATGACAGGTAGTAAAGTTATGCAATTATGCATGGAGGTGACATTTTTTTCTCCAATAACACTTTAGGAATGTAAGAATTTTGTCATCCTCACTACCTGCCTTGTTGAGAAGATGTGATTTACACTCTTATCTTGGGGGAAGGGAAAAAGAATCGTTGCTACCTCGGTGAATGATCTGTGCATATTTTAAATTGGAGTATACATCCTTTTTATAGTGCTATAGTACTGTATGCAGACATCTTTTCTGAGGAGAGTTTCTTTGGGACTGGATGCGTTTTTGAGCAGCAGTGGCAGGAAGCACTTGCAAGCTGGAGCCTGACACTGACACTTCAGCAAGAAGAAGACCTGCCACAATACCCATGTACTGCATGCTGCTCAGAGTCCAAACACAGGCTAAACTTTTGGCTGATCCTTTTCCCTCTCAGGGTGTAGCCACTGACTGAAACTGTCTGCACGTACATTGTTTTCTTCCATCTTCTGCTGCCTGGCACCTGACACCTGCAAATTGGATGCATCACAAGGACCGTCATGCATCCACAAAGTCCACGATATTCAGCACTTATAAATGAACAATAATTAAAATTAACAAAGCAGGCCTAAGAGTCTAATGTAAAATGTCAATTCTCTCCCTGACTGAAACTGTGATCTACATGCATTAGGAAAAAATGGGTAAGGCAGAGGAAACCTTTTAAAGAAGAATGAGATACAGAAGGGACAGGAACAACAACAAAAAAGGACTTTTATACCATTCTTAGCACCCAATTTAGAAAGTTCTCAGTCAGTGGTAATGCTGACCGCTGCTCTGTATCCAAAACAAGGCATCTCCTCATGCCCTGTTTCAGCTGCCTACAGTGACACAGGACCAAAGAGCGGGCAGGATAAGCTTGCCCAGAGCATAGGGAGCATCTGAGCTGGACTGGGCTGTGCCTTTCTGGAGATGTATGAAGAAAGAGACACCCTGTAGTCTTCCCTCCTACATGGAGCAGTCATTAAGGCATGCTAATGTTAAGGCAGCATTTCAACATACATCTGGTAATATATAAGAATTAGGCCAATATGAAACCAAAGGAAATATTTGAGACAATCTGTACTAGGAAATATCCCCATATTTGATTGTAATGTGTATCTTTGACTCAAAAAAGCTGTGGCTGCACACCTACCAGTATAGGTGATAAAAATACATGTTAACTCCAAGCACATGGTTCTCACTAGAAACCTAAGATTACACTTCTCTTCACAGTCCAGTTTTCTGAGATTAATTTCAGTTTAAACTAACATGACAACCATCAGCCTTTTAACCTAAGTAGGTGCTTAGATTATGTAAATTACAGAAACATTTCAGCACCTCACAACCAGTTAGAATAGGACACATAATGGAAGAAATTATTAGATCCCAAATCAATGGAAACGTTCTTATTTCTCCCATAGAAACTGAAGAGTTTCACTAAGAATGAGATTTCTTCAGCCCATAAATACTTTCAGTTCTCAATTTATATGCTTGTTTGAGCTCCTGGAGCATCTTAGAAGAAAATAAACAAGCATTTTCTCAAGACACTAATTTGAGAAAGGTCATTTATTAAGTGTCTTCATTAAGCATTGGTCCACCTTTCTGATTTGTCCTTTCATACCTTGCCATCTTTTGATTCTGTCTTTATCATCATAGCCACGCACTGACAGCAGATGTACACAACAGCAGCAGACTGCCTTTTATTTTTATAGAGAAATAAACAACAGGGGTGATCAGCTAATGTAGCTCCTCACCCATTTGGTCACCCCTGGGAGTTCCCTTACTGGCTGATCTACTCATTAGCTGGGGTTAAGGTAACACTGCCAGACGAGCGTTTTGGGGAGTGGAAACCACACAGGGCCGCCTCCCTGGGAATGGTGCTCTCCCACCTCTCTACTGAGATAGGAGGCATTAAAGGTGCAGAGACTCACTAGATCACACTGCGAGATGCTTCCCTGCAGATGGAGTTTTTTATTCTGTTCTACAGGACAACTCCAGAAGTGAGAACATTCTCCTTGTCTTCTGAAGCCCATTCTGAAATCAAAAAGGGGGAAATATGCAACAGTGTAATCCCCCAGAGCTAAGAAATGTTTCTCTATATCCTAAATTCTCTTTTGATCTTCATCCCTTCAAAACCTCTGGGGCTATCCTAAATCACCCTGTTCCCTGCTTGGTGTTTATGTCTTTCTGTTCCTTATACACCATTAAAATGCACTCCTAATCAAAATATAATTCACCTAATCTTCTTTATAAATGAATCCCCTGAGACTCTTAATCATTTGGATTACTCTTCTCTGGACTGTCTCCAATTTCTTGACAGCATTCTGATATTGACATGTCCCAAACTGTATGCAGCTCTTTTGATGCAGCCTCAACAGTGATGTAGAAAAGGAAATCGTTGCTGAAGCTTGTCAGGGGGACTCTTGGGAAAACCAAATGCCATTGGCTTCATCTCTCGTTTCCATAAGAAAGAATAATGATTTAACATCTTCAGAGTGAAGTGTTTTCATTTCTACTTTGGAAATAACTTCCCTGAATAATAATTCTTATGATTTGGACACATTCTGCATCCTGGCTGGATGCAGTAACCACTGATCTGAACAGTTGTATTGAGTTTTACTGTTTTATTTTGACTCACCTACATACACAGGCTGTCACTTACAAGATTTATTGTTACTTTATTATTTACTGTTATCACTTAGCATCTTTGCTTTAGTGCATACCATGTAGAATCCCATTGTGCTACTCACCATCTTGTCCTTCTCCACCCTTTGCTACATCACCATCAAAAGTCTTAAATAAAACTAACCTAGCTCATATCCCTGTATAGCATCACTGTAGGTAATCCTCAGTAACTGAACCCCTCAACTTATTATTTTACTTATTTTATGGGCCTTCAGTTCAATCATGTTTTATGGCAATGCTGACATTCACATCAAAGTTAATTCACACTTCACTTTCCATTGTTGCCACTTTTGTAACTTAATCTGAAAAAATCAAGGTTTGTCTGTCATGATTTATTCTGTAGAAAACCTTGCTGTTAATTGGGCTTATGGGTTTGATTTTTGATTTAATATACAAGCCATTGCCTTACTGGGAACAGAAATTGGACCACTGAATGCTTAGTGCTTATGTTTTTTTGTCCTTTTTTTTCACTTTTTTACCTTTCAGAATTTCAGTATTTCTTTTATTCTCCCAGCTCTCTGGTACCTTCCCATCACACTCTGTAACTTTCTGTAAGTAATTGCTAGTGTTTCCGTAAGTTCATTAGCTAATCCCCTTAACACTCTAAAATGCATGAACACCTGCTGATCTGTATATATATTCAGATGTTTTAAGTATTCTCTTACCTGCTTTTCATCAATACCTTTGACAAAGTCGTTATTGCTACTTAATTATCCATTTCTCCTGCCCTTATTTTTCTTGTTTAACAGATTTTTATAAAACATTTTAGTAGTTTACCTATTTTGGAGTCATCATTGATTTAATCTTCCTCCTCATTTATTAATGAGTCTACTTTTTCTCCATGTTTTTGTTCTCTTTATATATTTCATATGCTTTTCTGCTTCTCTTGAAACCCTTTGGCTGTCGCTGACCCATTCTTCCTGCTGTCCTAACAAGCCTAAGTCAGAGAAGTTTTCTTCTTGGTACTGTTTTTTGATACAAGACTGGGGAAAGGTGATATTTATTTACTTACTTACTTACATCTCTGCTGCTGGTAAAGAGCTGTGAATTTGTGGTTGGGTTTTTTTGTGTTTTTTTTAATTTGTTTGTTCCCTCCATTTGTTACTACACTTACAAGTTACTGCTGTTATTGGTTGGACTCAATAATCTCAAAGGTCTTTTCCAACCTAGTTAATTCTGTGATTCTGTGATTCTGCGTCTCTCAGACCTTTGTCCCTGGTGCCAGTGGGGTCGCCATCTGGTGCAAATTCTTATTCCTTCCTCCCCACCTTGCCCATTTACTTATTTACTCACCAGTCTTATATTTTTGGCCTCCTAAATCATGGTCCAACATGCCTAAACTTTCAGCACCAAATAGTAGATGTCAACTCTCTGTTTGGGCCTTTAACCATAAAAGGACTGAAGAATGTGGATGTAGTCCTGATCCTGCCTTCTTCATTTTCTTTTCCTTTTCACAGATGATGTCAATAAGATCTGGACACTTTATTTTGTCCAAGCTATGAACAGTTACTCTAACTCATAACCGGAGCAAGGTTTTGGAGTAAATGTCTTGCTCATTGACTGACACCTCTCTCCTCATGGCATAAGAGAAGCAATCAGTCTGGACTCCCTGGAAGCTTTCAATGAACTTAGCTGAGGAGATGGGGAACTAGGGATCAGAAAAGAAGGGATTTTTCATGGGATAAGTGGTTGGAGCAGGTTGGGTATTTTTCTTTCTCTAAAAGTTAAAGCTCACCTCTAACAATGACTTGGGCAATACAGGGAGAGAGCAAAAAACAGCCAGGTGCACAAACAGCACATTGTATGTGGATATGTTCATGTAGATTGGGCACAACAAGGAGCTGTTGAAGAAAGAAGTTTTCCCTGAGATAATTCAAAAGAGACAAGTTCCAAACAGACAAAATACTTGAGCTTTTGAGGGACAAAGCAAAGAGTTATGTACCAAAAATAAGAGTAGGACCAGAGCAGAAAAAGGAGGGAGAATGGCATGCAGTAGTGGGTGAGAAATTCAGAAAGATTTTAATTCAGGAGAAGGGAGAGAGCTGAGGATCACACAAAGAAGCCAATCTCTCTGATTGCAGATAACCAGGAAGCCTCTTTCCAGAGGTGATCTACAAACAGGTAAACTACACACTGGGGAATGTTAGATAGGTTTGGAGCTGGAAATGAAAGTGAGGGATCCACTGCCTATCTTCAGCACCAAGAACATTGCCAGATCAAGGATGCTTTCATTAGGAAAGACACTCTAAGTGAGTTATCTGCCAGAAACCTTCAGTAAGAAAACACAAGTGTTCAGGGATTAATGAAGCTACTTAAGGAAATCACCTGAATAGCAGAGCACACAGACTGCAAAATGAAAGAAAAAGATTGCAAGAAAAGCCTCAAGACTTCACTGTGTAACCACCTCAAATTATACTGTTAGAATGAACCCTGCACTCAAAGAAGGAAAGGGTCTGAATGGTAAAGAAATCTATTTCCTCAGGCAGGAAATACAGATATGAAGTGAGAATCTCCCCAAAAGGAAAGTTTTCTGGAAAATTAAGCTGAGTTAAACCTTTCAAAGGTGATTAAAACAAATAGCAGCCATTTCCTCAGCTGTATAAATAAAAAGAGAACACTGAATGAAGAAATGGAGCTGCTATAGAGTGAGAATATAGCACAGACCTATAAATGGCCCAAAACTAAATTAATACCTTTGCCTCAGTTTTCAATGAAAGTGGCATAAGGACAAAGGGTAATGAGTGGAAAAGCGGCGATTAAAACCCCCCACATTCATTGCACAAGCAGAATTCAGATAGTGTAGCATTCACCAGTGAGAGAGGTGTATAGTCTGGATTTTGAAGGCACTATTCCATTTGGAACAAACACTGTGATAATAAACATTCCTAATTTAGATATAAACTCATGATTAATACCAAATCTGCATTCTGCTTCAATTCTCAGTATCAGTTTCCTTTCCTGCATCCCTTTGAACCATTTTTTCATGTTCTCTTTGTGATTCACCAGACTTTTTAACTCAAGCAGCACATACCTTTTACCCTAATTCTGTTCCATAAACCCATTCATTCACCAGAAGATTTTGGGGAACAGTTTTCCAGCAGCATTGAACACTGGAGCATATGAAACACTTCAAGTAAATTACTTAAGTTTTACAAAATTATAAGCATCTGAAAAACAGAGGCTTAAGATGTTAGTAATGTACTAATATAAGAAATTATATCAGTGATGATAGAATATAATTTCAGTGAAGGGTGGTCTGTTTTACTACACTGTATTTTCTCTAAGCAAACCACTCCAAGTCACAAAAATGCCTAAAGGGAAACACTTCCAACACCTTCCAGAATCTTACCTCCAGCTAAAGGCCTCCTTATAAGTCCAACCGTACCAATAATGTGAAGGATGAGATTCTGACAGAGTTAATAATAAGGAAACTGTAAAATTTATACTGAGTTGACTGATTTGAGAAACACCATACCCCCTTTCTTCTCCTCCAGAGAATTTCATTTTTATCTTCGTTATTGTTAAGTGTTCTCTATTAGTTGCAAGCCAAAAGCAGAGTTTATTTTACATCACCTTTATTCCTTCTTCCCTAGTGCTACTTAATGAATTGAAGGGGCTGGAAACTTGTTCTCAGTGAAGCAAATATCCTATGAGTTATAAATGACATTTCATCCTCATATGCAGATTCCTCTGTGCCTAAGTGAATTATTTACAAGGTACAGCTTGTGGGCTCCAACAATCAGCTGCCAGAGATTTACACCTACACTGAGTCCCTGCTCTCCTGTTGGGAAAATGTGAAGTTTTCCACCGCCCTTTAAGATCTGAAGACTTAACAGATAATAGCTCTCCCCAAAGCTGGCACTGCTTTTCTTAGGATGGTGGCTGACTAGGCTTTGCTGAGGGACAGAGAATAATGGTGAGCTGAGACACCAAGAGTGACTGCTTCAGTAGCTTTAAATAGTCTCCTTTCCCCCCCTCTGCATGCAGCTGCAAATCAAAAGTATCATGGTTCATTTAAATATTGTTCTTCCAGTCCTGTATGCATAATGACAGAGGTGGTCATAGCATTGTTTTTTCTCTTTAATGAGGAAAAGGCTCATAGAAATTGGATGATACTGTGATCAGCAGAGTAACAGGGAGATGGATAAAAACAATAACAGAATTATTAAGCTCCCTACCAAAGCCTACCTTCATATTTAAGGTGACCAGGAGAAAAGCTTTAAAAACATATCAGATTTTGGATAAATTATTTAAAGTAAATTGGGAAGTATTTTGAAAGCTCTGTTTCTCTTCATGAGTCTTTTCACATAAGATAGAATTGCAGGGAGCAAAGTATTGTGAAATGGGGTTGTAGTTACAAGAGCAATGACAGTGTGGAACTGCATTGCCAGCAGCCAAGTTGCTCTGGAGACCGTGGGTGTGGAGTGCATGTGGCAACTTCCTGCCGCCACAGGTGGGCTTTCTTTCTCCTCTATAATCTTCAGAATTTCTCACAAGCTTTCAGTACTTCCATAATGTTTAGAAAGCTAATGATGTTTACACTCATGTGGGAAAAAAAGAGAGCTCTGTTGCAACTTAATCTCTCAAGAAAAGCAGTAAAAGCCATCTACGTAGTATATGTAGGATGCAAAACAATGTAAAAGAGTCATTTGGGGGCAACAGTCCCTCAGTGGCAGGAATATGATTCAGAAGACATAATAATTTTTTTTGCTATTTAGTATCTCTGATCATGGAATACCCTATGTGATTCTCTTTTTCCTTCCATTTGAACCTCCACTGACAAGAGATAATCTGCTGCTTTTTTCATTTCCCTCTCATCCAGTTTATTTCTTGTAATGTTAGACTGGGTGGAAAATTGGTTGAGTATGCTTGTACCTAACCAGCCTTCTGGGAAAAAAAGACTGACTGTCAGTCTCCTGATAGATAGATAGATAGATAGATAGATAGATAGATAGATAGATAGATAGATAGATAGATAGATAGATATGTCAGTTACGTTCAGTACCTCCCTTTGAGTTCCCCCATTGGATAGCTGGGCTCCCCTCCTCTCTCCTCCCCTTCCCTATAAAACCTTGTCGCTCCCCCTGTTCGGGGCCATTTTGCTGGTTGGTGCCCTTCCTTGTTGGTGCCTCCGGATCACCCAATAAACCGACTGTTCACCCCCAGCAAGTGGTCACCTCCTTATTCGTCTCACGTGCGCAACTCCGAGCTCTTCCTCCAGCCCAGCCTAAGGCCAAGACGCCGAAGGGAGCTGGCTTCTTATGCGCAGGGGCGTTGGCCTTCTCACCCCTCGAGCTAGCCGGATTTAGGGCCGCGCACGCCCTCGCGCAGTGTGGCGGCCCTAAATCCGGCTAGCTCGAGGGGTGAGAAGGCCAACGCCCCTGCGCATAGGAAGCCAGCTCCCTTCGGCGTCTTGGCCTCAGGCTGGGCTGGAGGAAAAGCTCGGAGTTGCGCACGTGAGACGAATAAGGAGGTGACCACTTGCTGGGGGTGAACAGTCGGTTTATTGGGTGATCCGGAGGCACCAACAAGGAAGGGCACCAACCAGCAAAATGGCCCCGAACAGGGGGAGAGACAAGGTTTTATAGGGAAGGGGAGGAGAGAGGAGGGGAGCCCAGCTATCCAATGGGGAAACTCAAAGGGAGGTACTGAACGTAACTGACATACACTAGAAACCAATGAATACAAAGTAAAGGAGGGGCCCCGGGACCACAGCCAATCACAACCCCCAGAGAGGAGAAGGTTCTCGAAACCTGGGAGGAGTGGGGGATGATTGACTGTGCCCAGGGAGGAGAAAAACATCTACTTATAAGGTGGGATGAGGGAGGAGCGGTCATACAAACTGTAACATTAGCAACTAAAAATAGCACGGTAACTAAGCAACTTAACTGACAAGGAGGCAGTGGCGGGAAAAACTGGGGAGAGAGGAACCATTTACAAAGAACAAAAGAGGGTACATTACATAAAATGGGGGAGTAAACTGAAAAACTTAAAACACACTACAACATCTCCCCGTTTCTTAACAAATAAGATAAAGAAAACAGGAATGTCTGTATAATTTAAAAAGAAGGTGTCCGCGGCCGGTCCTGCTAATCTTCGCCTTCTTCGAGCTGGAGTTCGCCAGCCCACAGATGTTCTTGGGGCGGCTCGGTTGACCCCTCCTCGTCTGCAGCTCTCTCGGCCTCTGAGGAGAGGTCCTCCAGCTCGAAAGGTTCCTCTTGGGGAATTGTGGCATGATTGGCAGCCATAGTTGTTGCTCTGGCTATTAATTTTTGGACCAAACCGCGGATCAACATGAACAAAACTAAAAGTACAATCAAACTCAAAACAATCTTAGAAACTGATTCTAAAACTGAACTGGCCCACCCGCTGAGGCCCCAACCCTTGAAGATGTCTCCCAGCCAGTCTGATGTTTCTTGCTTGACCTGATGGACGAGGTCTTGTAGTCTTTTTATTGAGTGCCTGGCGTCCTCGGCTCTGGAGGACAGGTTCATGCAGCAGAGGCCCTCAAACTCCTCACAGTGATGGTGATGAAGCAGCAATAGAAAATCTATTGCTGCCCTGTTCTGGAGTGTCGCTTGCCTTGTTATTTCCTCGTCTGTAAGGAGGTCGTATAGTGCGGCTGAAGTAAGATTGGCTTGTTTAGCCACCCAACACTCTAGGCGGCCCAATTCACCTAGAGATTTGGCTACCGATACCCAAGGCAACAAGATGGTAAAGGCAACCGACTTTGAATGGGACCAATGAGTAATTTCATCATCACAGTCCTCAGTGAGATCTTTAAGATCTCTTTTGGATCTAGCCAATTCAGATGTGATGTTGGTCTTTTTCCAATTGATAATTTGGGTGACGTTGGGGGTAAACAGCGTCAGCCGGCCAAAGGTGCACGGCCCTCCGACTAGACCAGAGGGGATGCCTGCCCACGCTCGGTCGCCACAAATCAAAAACACCCCTCTTGGAAGGGCATAAGGGGTCCGCTTGGTGGTGGTAGGGCCGACGATCTTCAAAACGGCCCGACACCACAGGTCTGCTTGATATTCTTTCTTTGCTTGCAGGACTACCTCAGTGCCCTTCTCGATGGGGGTAAGTGTATAATCAAACTGAAAACAAATAGTAGAATTGGCAGAACCGAGTAGATGTAATTCTGTGGGCTCGGAGGGCGCAGGATCCAGCCTCGCTACTCCGTCTCTCCAGGCATTACTGGGTTCAAAACCAGGTAGGAAAGTAAGGCTCCGGGCCAAAATAGGGGAAAAGGCAGACTGAAAGGCAGGGGGGAACTCTCCTGGAGAGAAAGGGATCCCCACAAGGCAGGACGACATCGGGTCCTCTGCAGCGCCGGTGTCCAGGCAGATGCTGTCCTGTCCTAGCGATTGAGCCAAGGCACGCCAGACGTTAACTTTTGGCTGGGGAATGACCCACGGCTCCGTAGGTGGCAGAAGGAGTCCGCAGGTCGTCAGCATCAGCAACATCAGACAAGGGTTGGGATCTAGCGTTGTCAAAGCGGGGGCCATTCAGGGAGATGTAACTGAAATGAAAAGAGAGCGGTAAAAGTATATGGAAATCACAGAAATGGTTCCTCTCCAAACAACCAATTTAAATAAAACATGCGAGGGGTAACGGTTGGAGCTGGGGGGGAATAGGAGGAAAGGTGGTACAAGAGGTCAAGGGGTGGAGGAGAAGCTGGAGGGGAGGATTCTTCAAAAACAGGGGGAAGCTCAGGAGAATAGGAAGACGGTTGGTGGTGTTGCTTCCTTCGCCGACGCCAACACGCTTGCCGGACCTGCGGTACTGCCTCTGTCTTGGTCCTCTGCTTCGGGACGAAGGGCCTGACCCACTTAGATGGGACCCACTTGGGGCCTGAGGGAGTGGACACGCAAGCGTATCCCCTCCCCCAAGTCACCAAGTCAAAGGGGCCCTCCGTCCGCCAGGTCTCCGGATCCTTTACAAGAACCGGCGGCCTGGCTTTGGGCTGCAGCTGCTGGTGACTGCCGAAATGCCGGACCACTGGAGGATTTTGACTGTCAAAAGAGCAATTTAGAAAATTGAGGGTGTAAAGAGCTCTTGACAGCCGGACGTGGGGGGTCTCCACCTTCATTGCCGGTTGTTGTCGGGACAGGATCTTTTTGAGGCTCTGGTGGGCCCTTTCCACCATGGCTTGGCCTGTCGGGGAATAGGGGATGCCGGTTTTATGAACTATTCCCCATTGTTGCAGGAAGCTCCGCAGTTCCTTGGAAGTGTACGCAGGGCCGTTGTCTGTTTTTAGGACCCTAGGGATGCCCAAGACAGCGAATGCTTGAAGCAGATGCTTCTGAACATCCGCTGCCTTTTCACCTGTGTGGGCAGAAGCGTAGATAGCTCCGGAGAAGGTATCGACTGAGACATGGACGCAACACAATCGACCGAAAGATGGGATGTGTGTTACGTCCATCTGCCACACCTCACAGCTTGCCAGCCCTCGGGGGTTAACCCCCGAGGCCACGGTAGGCATTTGGTCATGCTGGCATTGAGGACATGTGGCCACAATCGCCTTGGCCTGCTCCTGCGTCAGATTGAATTGACGAACCAGGCCAGGCGCATTTTGATGGAACAGTTGGTGGCTGATCTTAGCCTGGCCGAACACGTCTGGGAGAGGGGCCTGCGAAACAGCAGCCGCGGCCAAAGAATCGGCACGACGGTTGCCTTCCGCAATGAACCCCGGCAGGTCTGTGTGTGATCTCACATGCATGACATAAAATGGATGCTCGCGGTGGGAGACCAACTCGACGAGCCTATTCAACAATTCAAATAATCTTTTGTTCATGACCTCTTGAAGAACTGCTGACTCAGCTCGGGACACTACACCTGCAACATACGCAGAATCTGTGACCAAATTGAAAGGTCCAGGGAATCTCTGGAATGCCCTGACGACTGCGTCTAACTCAGCAACTTGTGGAGAGCCCTCCACAACAGCAACATCGGTCTCCCACTGCTGAGTTTGAGGATCCTTCCAAGTCATCACTGACTTGTGGGATGCTCCAGACGCGTCCGTAAAAACTGTCAAAGCATCCAGTGGCTCCCTGCTCTGAACCTTCTTCAATGATAATTTGAACTCCGAATTGAATAATTTGTGGGCCGGCCGATCTACTGCGATGCGCCCAGTGTAGCTGTCAAGTGCAAACTGAAGATATTCATTGGTTTGCAGCAGTTCCTCAAAGGTCTTTAATTTTAATTGGCCCGATTCCAATTCAATTGGAATATGGATGCATGAGAAATCACACCCTGCAAGCTCCCTGATCCTCGATCTTGCCTTGAGGATCAGTTCGGCTACCAACTCTTGTGGCCGTGTCATTCTTTTGGACCGATGGTGGCTCAGGAAGACCCACTCTATGATTAAGAGCTTCTCTCCTGAGCCTTGGTCCTTCTGACTGTCGTCCCACTGATGGATGATGCCATGAAGGTGTGGCAATTTTCCCAGTACTATAAATTTGAATGGCAGGCCCGGATGGTAACGATGGGCCTGCCTGGTCGAAATAGCGTTTTGTACCCTCTCCAAGGCCACCTCCGCCTCTGGGGTGAGAGCCCTAGGGGAACTGAGCCCCTCTCCCCCTTTCAACAAATTGAAAAGGGGGGCTAGGTCTTCGGTTGAAATGCCTAGCCAGGGTCTCACCCAATTCAAAGACCCACACAGTTGATGGACATCTGCTAGGGTCTGGACTTTTGTCCTAATAGCCAATTTTTGCGGAACAATGGTCCGCTTTGTAATTTCAAGGCCCAGGTATTTCCAAGGTGGCATCCGCTGAATTTTGTCCTGCTGGAGCTCGAACCCTGCAGCAACCAACGCATTGGTTGTCAGGTCAAGCGCATGGGCAAGCAGACTGTGGTCGGGCGCACACACGAGGATGTCGTCCATATAATGGTGAACAATGACGGCATCCCCGAGGGCTGTACGGATGGATGACAGCAGCGAAGCGACATACCATTGGCAAATCACAGGGCTGTTCTTCATGCCCTGTGGAAGCACTCGCCAATGATAGCGCTTGGCTGGGGACTCACAGTTCACGGACGGAACTGTGAACGCAAAGCGCGGAGCATCGTCAGGGTGAAGGGGAATTTGGAAGAAGCAATCTTTTATATCGATTACTGCCAAATTCCAATTTTGGGGGAGCATTGCTGGGGAGGGCATCCCTGGTTGAAGAGGACCCATCTCAACTATTAATTCGTTAATTTTGCGGAGGTCGGTCAGGAGTCGCCACTTGTCTTTGTTGGGCTTCTTGATGACAAACACTGGGGAGTTCCAAGGTGACATGGTCTCCTCCAGGTTGCCTTTCAGTAGCTGCTCCTGAACGAGCTCATTGAGCGCCTTTAATTTTTGCTTATTGAGTGGCCACTGCTTGACCTGTACTGGTTCATCAGAAAGCCAATTCAGCTTCCAGGTCCGGCGCTCCTCAGTGGCCACTGCCCGAAAAACCTGGGGAGCCTTCGGGAGGTCAATTTTGGCTCCCCACTGGGCCAGTAGGTCTCTTCCCCAGAGAGGCTCTGTATAATCCAAAACAAACGGGCGTATCGAGGCCAATTGCCCGTCGGGCCCCTTAATTTGTACAATGCTCTTGGATTGGTTTGCCAATTGAAGGCCCCCAACACCAGAGATCGTGCCCGCAGCGCTTTGCAAGCCCCAATGTGACGGCCACTCCCGGGAGGGAATGATCGTCACATCTGCACCTGTGTCCAAAAGACCCCTCACTATCTTCTTGTCCCCGCCTAACGAAAGTTGACAGGTCAGGCGGGGCTTTTCCCTCCCCACTAGCTGTGCCCAGGCCACGGTCGGAGGCGATGTCTTCTCCGATGAAATCGTCCAGGGATCTTCTTCTGGCACTGGAATGGCCTGGGCAATGACCTGTCCCTTGGGGAGGAAAAGTGGGGGTCGGACACAGTACAGCCCTACCGCGAAACGGTCCCGGTCGGTAGTTACCAGACCAGGGACGATGTGGATGTCTCGCGGTGTGTGCTTGGTGTCTCCGACAACGGTCCACCTGCAACGTCCCAGTTTCCTCCAGCGACCCGGATGTTGCAGGTCGACAGACACCAGCTGGATGTTACTGCTAGGGATGTAAAGGTCCCTAGTCAGCTGCAGCCTGTATGGAGAAGCAGAGGACATGGTGTTAATTGCAGGTACAGCACCACAGGTAGATAAGGTCACGTCTGAGAAATACGTCAAATCCGGCAAAGCGTATGTCGGCGGTCCTCTCCTGTCTCCTCCCTCCCCGCAGGTTGTTGAACAGCCCGCCGTACTTTTGTCATCGCGCAGGGAGGGGCTGCGCTCCAAACTTAGTTTTTTGATTCTTTGTTTTCCTCCCTTTCTCGCTTCCGCCTGTACTCTAAGTAATCAAGGCGCATCGGGCACTGGGGCATCCAATGCCCGACTTTGCCACAAAGATGGCAGGGGTGGGTGGCCGATGACCTTCTGCCGGACCCAGGTGTTTGGGGTCCGGCCACGGGGGCAGCTTCTGCTTCCATGAAGTCCGGCTCGGGGCATTCAACAAAAGCCACAGATGTTCTCTTGGGCCGTGGTGCCAGGGAAACCTGACGCACCACGACCTCAATCATGGCCTCTATCGTGGGCTGGGGACTTCGAGGGAGAGTTTTTATAGCCTTGCGGCACTCAGCGTTGGCATTGCTGAATGCCATCCGCTGAAGCATCCTCTCCCTGTCATCATCCCCAAGCGCCTGCGCCTCCACATATCGGTAGAGGCGCTCGATAAAGGCCATGTATGGCTCTTGCGCTCCTTGCCGGACCTCATCCTCCTCCCATTGGGAGGTCACCACCTCCAGCTTGAAGAAAGCCCGCTCAGCTGCCCGGGCGGTCTCCACAAGCTGGGAGGGGAATAAGGCTTTCGCCTGAGCTGCCCCCTCTGCCCACTGTCCCTCACCCAAAAGGTGTTCCTGGGTGATTACCAGACCATCTGCGTCATGAGACATTGCAGGATTCCCCCACATATTGGGGAGAACCTCCAATATCTCCCTCCTCCATTCCCCCACCCAGACCCTAAACTCCATGGGCCTAGCAAGGCTGGAGAAGAGGGCCCTCAGGTCAGCCGGCACCAGATCTCCCTGTGCAAGGGCATTGCGGAGCATACCCCGGAAGTACTCTGACCCCCGGGAGTAGTCCTTCTGCGCCTTGCACAGCTCCTTGATCCGGGCCTGTGCTAAAGGCACCCACTGGGCCTGAGGGGTCCCTCCCCACTCAGGTGGTAGGTAACCGGAGCGGCTTCCAACAAGGGCGCCTGCTCCGGCTTCCGGTCATCCACCCCCCCCCGCCCGGAACACCAAGCGTGGGAACCGGAAGGAGGAGCGTGGGAACCGGAACTGGAGGAGGTTGAGGCGGGGTCTGGCAATGACGCAGGGTGAGGGAGTGGGCGTGACCAACCACCCCTCTCCGCCCCCTGGGTGACGCTCGGAGGCGGAGGGAAGTACAGAGGCGGAGCGGGGGAGGAGCGAATGGGGGGCTGAGCCGGGGGAGGAGTTCGGGGAGGAGCTGATTGAGGGGCGGAGGACGGAGGAATGGGTGGGGCGGAGGGAGGATATGAGGGAGGGGTAACCGAAAAGGAGGTTGGGTCTGGGGGAAGGAAGGGGTTGGGGCAAGGGAGGAAGGGGTTAACCGAAGAAGAAGGAGCCCTGGCGGGAACGACCACGTGGCCACCGCCATCTTGGGCTCCCAGGGAGCCATTTTGTGGATCATCAAGAAACCGAACAACTTTGGTCTTTTCAACTGGGGATTTGGGAACTGGGGTAGAGGGTGAGGAAAGAAGAGGAACCTGGCCAGGGCTCCTCGAAGGGGGAGGCTGAGCAGGTCGAGGGGGAGCAGGGGAAGGATGGACCCCCTGCCTCTTGTCGGCCTTCAAAATCCCCCTCGAGGGCTCCTGCCTAAGGGGAGAGGGAAGGGATTGAGGGGTAAGGGCAACAGAACGAGGGGAACGGGGGGATAAACCAAAACTTGCGGGCCTTTTCTTAGGTTCCCCTGACGAGCGGAGTGCCGCAAGCACTCTGCCCGCCCAGAATGCCACGGTTGCTAATTTCGTCTCCCCGGAATTAACAGCTTCTTCTAATTTGGCCAAAACGGCTGCCCAAAACCGTGGCTGCTTGGCAAGTTCCGGGGAAACTTCGGGGAACTTTGAAAAGACCCACTTAACTAAAAACTTTAACTCTTGCTTGGGGGCCTTCTGACCACCCCCAAGCAGCAAACCTTTAACAACATAATAGACCTCCTTTTGGGATTTTCCCAAGCCAGCACCCATGGCTCCTTTCTAGTGCAGGAACTGCTGTCACTAGAAAGGGGGAAAATCCACTGGTGGTACAACCACCCGCCTGAAAAATAACAAAAACTAAAACAACAAGCTATTCGCTACCAGCCCCTGCTCCCCCCACTGTCCCCAAGTCTGGGGTTTCAGCAAAGGGAAAAAGGATTTGGGTGGTGGGTCCGGGCCCCAAGTCTGGGGATACCGACCCCACAGGAAAGACAAAACAAAAAAGGCACGGGGGTGAGGAAGAGCCTCAGGGGAAGAGGGTGGGGGTAGGTCCCCAATGCAGGGCATGTACCCCTAGGGGAAGGTTAAAAAGGCAGGGGGGAAGTCGGAAAGGTCCCCAGAGCGGGGCCCGATCTTACCAGCCTGGTGGCGACAGCAAAGGAAAAATCAGGTGGGGGTCTTCGTCTCCGGGGTCGTCCTCACTGGGTGCGAGGGGTCCCGATCCCGATCCCCAGGGAGCGCTGCCCCTAAAACAGGGCCTGCTACTACCTGGGGTAGTGCGGCGTCCAAAGGAACGAAATGTCCAATTCCGAAAGGTCCGGTGGTCAGCTGTCCAGGTGGTCAGTTGTCCACTTCAGGCCCCACGTTGGGCGCCACACTGCGCTAGGGCGTAGGCGGCCCTAAATCCGGCTAGCTCGAGGGGTGAGAAGGCCAACGCCCCTGCGCATAGGAAGCCAGCTCCCTTCGGCGTCTTGGCCTCAGGCTGGGCAGGAGGAAAAGCTCGGAGTTGCGCACGTGAGACGAATAAGGAGGTGACCACTTGCTGGGGGTGAACAGTCGGTTTATTGGGTGATCCGGAGGCACCAACAAGGAAGGGCACCAACCAGCAAAATGGCCCCGAACAGGGGGAGAGACAAGGTTTTATAGGGAAGGGGAGGAGAGAGGAGGGGAGCCCAGCTATCCAATGGGGAAACTCAAAGGGAGGTACTGAACGTAACTGACATACACTAGAAACCAATGAATACAAAGTAAAGGAGGGGCCCCGGGACCACAGCCAATCACAACCCCCAGAGAGGAGAAGGTTCTCGAACCCTGGGAGGAGTGGGGGATGATTGACTGTGCCCAGGGAGGAGAAAAACATCTACTTATAAGGTGGGATGAGGGAGGAGCGGTCATACAAACTGTAACATTAGCAACTAAAAATAGCACGGTAACTAAGCAACTTAACTGACAAGGAGGCAGTGGCGGGAAAAACTGGGGAGAGAGGAACCATTTACAAAGAACAAAAGAGGGTACATTACATAAAATGGGGGAGTAAACTGAAAAACTTAAAACACACTACAACATGTTTACACTCATGTGGGAAAAAAAGAGAGCTCTGTTGCAACTTAATCTCTCAAGAAAAGCAGTAAAAGCCATCTACGTAGTATATGTAGGATGCAAAACAATGTAAAAGAGTCATTTGGGGGCAACAGTCCCTCAGTGGCAGGAATATGATTCAGAAGACATAATAATTTTTTTTGCTATTTAGTATCTCTGATCATGGAATACCCTATGTGATTCTCTTTTTCCTTCCATTTGAACCTCCACTGACAAGAGATAATCTGCTGCTTTTTTCATTTCCCTCTCATCCAGTTTATTTCTTGTAATGTTAGACTGGGTGGAAAATTGGTTGAGTATGCTTGTACCTAACCAGCCTTCTGGGAAAAAAAGACTGACTGTCAGTCTCCTGATAGATAGATAGATAGATAGATAGATAGATAGATAGATAGATAGATAGATAGACAGACAGATGATAGACAGAATGCTGAAGTTTCTCTTTGGTCACATGTGGCAGAGGTTATGTAGAGGCTAAACATTCAGTAATAATTTTCAGGAAAATATTTTCCCCCTTCATGGCTTTGGGACTTGAACCTGCTTGAAATTTCAATAGATAAAAACATGCTTAATCATATGTCGTGGAATTCTTGTTGATTCTAACAGTCAACGTGTGTGTGCTGCTGAATTTGGGACCACAACCACGCCCGAGGCTCACTGTCTGTCTGCAAATATCTGACTCTGTCTACTGCTGCCTCTGTGAGACCCCAACAGCCTCACTAACATTTTTTGCCTCTGAGCAGGATGTGGGGAGCACAACCAAGATACTTCACTTGTGTTCCAAAGGATAGTGCATGGCAGGAAAGCCTGGAGTGGCTTTGTGAGAGAAATGTCCCCAGAAAGTAGCTAAAATTTTCCTGCAGGAGGAAGACTGAGGGTTTTTTACACATCATTCCCCTTGCTGATAAAAGGTTTGAGATTGTGTTGAGAATCTTCCTCAGCATACTAGTAAACACCTTTTTTCCTTTAAACCAAAGAACAGTAAAATGGCAATTAATTTAAACTAGGTAAAATATATAATTACCTAGTCATAAAATGGACCATAAAAGTACCACATTGTTGAATCCATTTCATTAGTAGCATGTACATAAAAACTGTTTCAGTGTATAAAGATGTGAGTATTGTGCTTCATTGTTTTCAAGTGACAGTGCCTTGCTATTTCTTGGTTTTGCAAACAGACCTCTCAGCAATATTACTTCAGGAGTCATTTAAACTTCTTTTCTTTGTATTATCCATATTATGCTAACTTCATATTGCAGCAGCTGAAAAGCATCAACATACCTTAAGAATCCAAACCTAAAGTCGTAGGTCCCATAAACCCAGATTGAATGTTGATGAGGCAGCTTTGTCTGGACTGGGGGGGGAGGGGGGAAGGAAGATTTTTATGCCCTTTTTTCATTTTGTTTTAATCCCTAAATTTGGGAGTGTTGCAGACAAATAGGTGAGTTAAGAAGTAGTGGTAATCCTGTAGAGCTGCCTTTCTAACTTTCATCTCTTTATTTGTTTGCTGTTTTCATTCTGAAAAGCCCAAAAGTCTTTTAAGATCCACACACCTTAACTACTATGTCCTTCCAAAAAAAAAAAAAAAAAAAAAAAAGAAAATAGAATTGTTTAGTGTTTAGTTGTTTTCCTCGAGTTTTTAATCTCTCGTAAATTCAGTTTAGCTGCTTTGCAATGTCACCAATTCTTGTGAAACAGAATATTCTTCAGTGATCAAGAATACAAACTGGCATAAAGAACTTCTTCATTAGGATATCAAAACTGCAAGAATATTTTCAGTTGTTGCTATAACTTTTTCTCCAAAATGATTTCACTTATTTTGTGACCACCTAAGGCTCTCTAAGACACACAGCAACACAGTTTGAGACATCTCTGTGATGTTCTGTACATCACATAGTTGCTAACAACCTGTCAAGTCATCCTGACACCAAACTGAGAAGCTGATGGTTTTGGTAACGTATTAGCAGAGATGAAAAAAGATAGTCCTCATTATTGTAATAAAACCAACAGAGACACACTGACAATCAATTACTGATTCTGTGACCTGTTGAACTAACCCTCAGTCAAGTGGGGGAACTGCACAGAACATCTTACATTATCAAATGATTTAGGATGGAGCGCTGTCTGAAGACTTGCAACAAGTCAAGGCAAATACATTTCCGTAAATTGTAGCTTGCTTAATTACCTTGTTCCTGAGCACAAAGATCAAATTGAGCAACTTAAGGTGCTGAAGCACTCTGCCAGCTGGTCATGAGAAGGAAATAATTAACACACACAAGAGCTAAGTTTAAGGATGAGATTCCTACTGACAACAGCAAGGAGATCCAAAGTTAAGGCAGACACTGTGTCCTTGACTGGATCCATGTGCCTACAATTTGCAGCACATATTGGATTGGGGAAGAGCACCATGTGTTGCAGCCATTTCAAGCAAGCAGATGGCTTTTTAAAGCATTCAGTGCAGGGAAAGCAAAGCCCTTTCAAAGGTTGGCATTTCACTCTCATTATTTGTCACAGACTGTTCCACCTCTTGCCTTCACAATGTCCGAGTATCACTAAGAAAATTCTTTCTCATGAAAGGCACTGTGCAAGCACGTGAAAAACATCCCCTGGTACAATGAAGTGGCAAGTAAGACAGAAAATTAGTAATGATATTTCATCTTTGGAAAGCAATGCCCAACATTAAGTTATTTTTCTCTCCAGGATCCCACCCAGCCTTGAGAGAGAAAGCCAAAAGTCAAGAAAACCGTTTTTGGTGCCTACCTACACTTCCCAAAGGCCTTCATGCCCTCAGCTACTCTGAGCATCTCTCAAACCTAAGACCTTTCTTCCATAACCAAATTCAGTTATAAGGTGTAAAGTTATTGTTTACTGTGGAAAGATGAACCTAGGAGCCCAACTTTCATCCGCTACTTCCCACATTTTTTAATAGGATCTCTCATGCCTGCCTGAATAGTCACCCAACACGAAGAGTAAAAGACACCTAATTTTAACACATCATCTTGAAGGACAGACTCTTTGGAGTACTGCGCACTACAGATTTGTTATGATCAGAGGGGCCAGATGTCACCAGCTGAGCCGTTCATTTGATGCTGCGCCATTGCTCGGTGCTGCTGCCATAGATACTGCCCTGCCCTTATGGTGGCTGCTGTGATTCATTGTAAGTAATATCATCCCAACTGCCACTCCGGGGAATCTTGCAGGCATGATTTTCTAACACAGCATGACCCATTAAAAATAACTGCCAGGAATCCTGCGCTTTATAAAAGGGCATCTTCATTAGCTCTCGCGGTGGGTCGCCAGAAAGTCCCGGGCACTACAGTAGTCGTAGGGTAATTTGTAGTTATCAGAAACATTGCATTTAATGCTTTTATGCCTGTGGAGCTGGAACCCACTGGTTACTAAACACAGACTCCTCCTCTTAAATCACAGAAATTAAAGAGGGAAGAGACCCATCAGATTATTTTGTCAATCCACTCTTTGAATGCAAAACTGGCAAATGTATAGTCTTTGCCGCCAAGATATTCAGTGCCAAGGACACTCATGACTCTGCTATGGGCCACTTCACTTATCAGTGCCTACTAGTGTTTGGCCTTTCTCCTAAAACAATGAATTCCTGGGTATGCTGTGCAGCACTTGGTCCTTCACATAGAGTTTCATCCAAAGAACAGACTGTAAATGACTGCAGAGGTCTGTAGGCCTCTCACCTGCTCTCTTTATTCTTCCAAGTATACTGGAATAGAAGCTGGTGTTTTACTTGGATAGTTAGAAGAATTCTAAACTTGTATTTCTATCAGGTTTAATGGAAACTTTTTTCCCCCAGAACTAAACAAATCTTTTATATAATTTAAAACAAAAAATCTTGGCTTTAGTGCCATATGGACATGTTCTACAGTACCAAATGTCAACAAATCTTAGATGCCTCCATTGTTTATTAACACAGGTACACATCTCCCTGAAGATTTGTCCTGATTCCCAGCACTGATGCTCATTTTATAGTGAGTTGGCAAGGGCAAAGTCCCCCAAAAGAAGAGAAGAAACACATGACACATATTATGCATGAGTTTGTCACCCTGGTCCTCAGATGCTATGATGATAAATGTCTTACAAAAAAAAGAATCACCCCAGCCTAGAGTAGGAAGACTTTGGTAACTTGCATTAATAAAAGACCTGAGACCAGAAACACATTTTTTCAAGTCCCTTCTGGTAAAAGTATTTCCTCTTGTACTCTAGGTTGAATATTGACTCAAATGCAGTGGCTGAGTGACGTTCTAAAACTCAGATTGTCTCCAGCATTGAGTATGAGCTATTGCCCTTTGGGCCATAGCAGCATCTCATAACAATAAGCAATAAAAAAATAAATTCCAACACATGTCTTTCTCTCCAAGGGTGTGGACTGAGCTTCAGTGCAAGCTTCTTGAAGGACTGAAAAAGACCTCCAGGCTACGTTGCAGTTTCTGAATGATGTCCAAGAATGAGTCGTAGTTCTGTGGTGAGTATATCAAATAGGGAGCAATTCTTTCCATTATATATTACCTCCCCAGTCATTATGACATCATTTGGTATTCACTGTGATAGCACCAATCATTAATGCACTCATTTGACGTTCTTATGGCTTGTCTTATACACTTCCCCGGGAATTCCATTGTAATTAACCATTAGTTAATGTAAATAGTAATGGACATTTAAACTAAAGTGTTACCAGGCAGGGTCAGTAGTAGCAGAGAATCAATGTGTTCATGGAAACAGCTACTTCAAAAAGCTCCTCTAATGGTAACAAAAGCCTAGTAGTAAATATGTTGCTTAAACAGAATTGGGGGCTGTTGAAAACATTTTACATTATTTCATCTGAAAACCATATTCAGCATTCCTCCTCCTCTTCATGCATCTCTAGAAGAGTGGACACATGGGCAGCCTTCATGCTATGCAGCAAATAGTGAGGATTACTACAGAGCTTTTCTCTGCAGAGCATTATACACTGCATCAAGTGCACCAGCAGAACACTGGATGTGTTGGCATGTTGCACAGGTCCAATGAGCAATGGGTCACTGGTTTAAACCAAGCAAAAGAGCAAGAAAGAAAAGTGAGCCTGTGAAAAGCTAAACTAGTTTTACTGTCCACATGGCATCAGTCCTTGAATAGACTGAGGTAATGAAATGGAATGGAATGGGATCTGGTATAATACCTTCTTCCCTTCCAGACTTGTATTCCTAGAGATGTTTTAGAGCTGAAATACACTGACCTTTGTACAAGTGACACAGATCTAGTTTTCTGGTAAGAAGACACAAATTATCATTGAGTGGAACTGTAAGGATAATTTCTTGCAGAAACCAAAAGTAGCAAAACTTGATGTTTTGCCCGATTATAACAAGCCAAAAATTTTCACTTTTCAGCCAGGGCACTAATGTGAATTATTATCGTGAGAAAGAACTTCTTTTTGCCAACTGTAATAAAAATGGGAAGTTTTCACTGTCCTGTGGTGTGCTAGCCAGTGTTCCTGTTAATAACAATAATAACAAATCTAAATCTACCTCAAGAACCCAGTGGAAATACAAGGTGATTCTTCACCAGGTGGCCCCTTGGTAAACTTCATTAAAAGAATCCAAAACCAAAAACCATGAGAGCGGAGTGACTGAGCTTGTGGTATTTCCATCAGATCCCCTCAGTGCTTGCAGGGCCATGCTTTTGCACATTCCAGCTTTTCATATTGACACTCTGAATGGTCCTAAACTGTGAAGCACTTTGTGCAGAAATCCAGTTGTGAAAAAACGCAAGGAAGAATTTAATATTATCCTTCCTTTAAAGCAAAATATTTTCTTCCTTTGTTTATTTTGGCTTTTTCCTGAAAGAAATGCAGTAGAAATCTTTAATTACTCAGAGACTTCAGGCTTCAAAATTTATATATAATCTGGATTTAAAGGAGCATTTTCTGAACAGATGTGCTGGTATGCAAACACCTGCTGCTTCCTTTCTCCTGAGCATTTTAGTAACTTATTTATTTTTTTCTCCTCTTTGTTCCTGTTGTCGTGATTTCATTTAGGTCTTTCTGATTCTGAACAATACCTTTGCTCTTTCAACTCTACTAGACTTGCTGAATATCAAAAGATACCCTGAGGACCAGTAGGACTTTGAGCAGAGCGGATAATTTCTCACCCTTAGGAGCTGATCATTTAGGGCTCAGGACAAACGGCCGTGGCACATTTCATCCTGACCTCCTCACCATGCTGATCTCAGCCATACTGCTCCAAATGGAAAGTGATGTCACCACTATCAGTGCAGGAATGGCAGCAGGTCCTCGGTCCCACTTGTGTTGAACTGGCTGCACTTACCCTATTCCTCAAGGCAGTCAAACTGGGCTGAAGAAGGAAATTTTTCTCATTACCAACAGAAGACTAGTGCAATGCGGTAAGTTTTTCATCACTTCTTTCTCAATCTATTCTACAAAACTGATCATAAATAGTTTCTGGGTGCAATAAAATTGGGAGCCAGGCTTCTAGAGCAAGAGGGGAGAAGTAGGAATCTGGCAGAGACTTTGGAGCAATCCCAAATATTGGGTGGTGGGTGGCAGGAAAGTGAAAGCCATCTGGTAGCTCAGATTTCCTGTATAAGGAGGTCCTCTGGTTTTGAAAATGTGGGCCTCAGCTCCTCTGGGAAACAAATGCTTGCAAAATGAAGAAGGAAATGTAATGGTTTGCCTGCAAATTTTGATACGTGATGAAGTAAAAACAGGGTTTCTAATAATGACATTTCTACATTTCTTCATTATGAGTCATGAGTAAACATGACATTTCTGCAACGTGATCTAGATATGTGATCAAAGATTAAAATGGAGCCATTTTAATATTTTAATTGTTTCGGCACTGTCAGGCTTCAGAGTCTGTTATGCCAACACCCAGTGCAGAGGAAATAATTTGTAACAAAGAATTTTATCAATTTTAGATGCTTTTTCTCCATGTGGATTATGTGTGAATGGGTCATTATTTTCTCAGATTTGCTCATTATTTGAAATCATCCACAATGAATAATTTATACAAATATTTCTTGTTCTGCAGTTTCTTCACCACCAGTTTGTAGCTGCCTGGGCTAGTTTTGTCTGAGCAAACATATCACATGGCCTCATTTCTGCTTCCAGGTTGGCTAATAGGTGCTTTGCTGGGTAGGATGCTCCCATTTACAAGTTTTATATCTGCTCTCGGCAGATATGGCTGCTCTGCATTTAAAAATGCTATTTCTACAAGAAATCTTATGAACCAATTCATTAATTATGATATTCAAGGGGAGTGAACAAGAGTACAGATGCAGCAAGGAAAATTTAAAATTTTATCCCAGGAATTATTTTGCTGATTTTCCTTTTTCCTTTTTTTTTTTTTTTTTTTTTGGAGTTCTCAGCCCACCCTGACACCTGCTTTTGCTAACAGACCTGTATAACTGCAGGAGTGCCA
Organism: Zonotrichia leucophrys gambelii; assembly: GCF_028769735.1. NCBI lineage: Eukaryota > Metazoa > Chordata > Aves > Passeriformes > Passerellidae > Zonotrichia > Zonotrichia leucophrys. Next base: position 94,615,400 of record NC_088171.1, read on the forward strand.
GTGAGTTTATCTAGGTGCAAACATCTTGTGAATGTGCATGAATAAGAAGGGAAAAGCTTTCTCAAACAGCCAGTAGCCTAAAAATTACTGATACTTCAGTGCAGGCCACCTGCTCCTAAAGGGTTAGGAAGAGGTTCCCCTGTTAGTCCAGTAGTTTCAGGCATTTAACAGTGTCTCATGAAGCATGTGACTTAATAACTAGGGAGTAATCCCAGAGGGCTGAGTATCCACCCTATTATCCACAAAACCTAATAGTGTAATATGGGTAAGATGTGGGGATGACCCTTTCTTAATGTGGTAAGTATAACGAGCTCATCCCTTACACAGAGGAGATAAATCCTTCTTTGTCAAATCTGTATGTCTTCTCCCTGCAGATCTTGATTTTTACATCACCTGTGGCAATCAGTCCAAATTTCAAATAGTCTACCAGTAAGGCAATTTCACTGTATTCCCTAAACCGATCCATTTATTCATGACCCTTTGTTCTGGGAATAGATTTTACCTAGCACTTTCATGGTGGGCAGAAGATATCAGAGGTAGGTGTCTCCTCCCCAGACTGCATAAGCCTTCCTACAGCAAAACCCAGCCTGATTTGTAATTGGGCAGTCTGAAAAATCAATTTTTTCATTATCTCCTCAGACAGTCATACAGTCCTCAGAAGTCCAAGGTCTCATGATAGTGTTATCCCCCTCCATGATGCAAGTAAACCCAACCTTATGCTGGAAATGATCCATTTGTGGTTCATGTTTGGAAGTGATCCAAAACCAAGGAGAGATGTGGTTGGAGCAACGTGCCCATCAATTAACATCACTGAATAATTCCTGAATTCCTGGTCTGCCAGAACAGTAGCTGGCAGTGTGGTTCTGGCCATGAAACCGAGGGTGAGGGCAAGGCTTGGGGCAGAGGGAATCACAGAGCTTGCAGCTTTATTTCATGTTCCTGTGCCACATGGTGCACAGGGGCTCAAGTGCGAACTGAAGCTGCTTTAGAGAACGCCTGTTCTCCATCAGTCACCGAGGGGGAGTCACGCACACCGACACTGGATCAGAAAGCCTTCCATTTTGCAAATGATAAGTGATGATGATACTTAAGCAAGAGAGTCCACTGTGACTCTCCTATTCCAAGATGTGTCATTATAAACCTGATGGAGCGCCCGCAAAGAAAATACTGTGCTCCAACTGCTTTGTTAGTTGTCCTTTCCTAGATAAAAGGAACATCCATACACATTTTAAGTTTCACCTTCACATTCTTTTATGCTTTCATCCTCAGAGGGGTGACTATGGAAAATGTCTGTAATGAAGCTACATCTATCTATCAGCCTAGCTTTCCCTGCTTCATCCCAGTAATAGCCAATACCAGTGGTTATGGCAGAGCTCTACAATGGTACCTCCAGGAACAAAAAAAAAATGTGGCTCAGAAAGATTCTTTTTTAAATTACTAAAGAATATTTTTTCATTTTCCATCCTCTACAGATGTCATTTTCTTCTGATGAGTGCCTCTAAATTTTGCCCTTGAGTCATTACACACACAGTGTAAGTAAGATGCTAAATCCAACAGGTTATTCTGGCCACCAGATGGAAAAGTTTCCCTTCAGCACCTACAAAAAGCATACATATGGGAATACAAATCTCATTATATATTAGGCATGAGTATCTAGGTGTACCTGCAAGTATCTGTAATCACATATAAAAAGAAATAAAGGACACATCAAAAAATGCTAAGGTTCACCAGAAGATGGGCAAAATATAGGGAATCAATATTAAGGTAAGCAACAAACTTTTATTTGGCTTCTTTCTGCCTATGTGCCACAGCACAGTCATGAATTGCATTACAATGTCTTATTTTTCCTAATTTTCTTCCTCATCTAAAGAAAACAAGGCTTATGAAACTGGGCTATTTTTCAGTATTATATTTTAGCTTTATCCAGCTTGTGGCTTCATGCATGCACTGTCCAGCTCTGCACTGGTTACAAAACTATTGTTTTCTTCTCCCCTTCTTCTTTTGGGGACATCATAACAGTTTATATTTTTTGCTGCATTTAAGATTATACCTTCATGATACAACTATGAGGAAATGTGAAATCATTGTCTCTGGTTTACATGCATAAAAACTGAGGCAAAGACCGATGTGAACATTCTCAAATGTGTCACTTAATTTGGGATTCCCAACTCAAAAACTTACAGTCTGAATTTTAGAGGGTTTGGCACGTTCACAATAACTTTCTCTGTTCGGAGCAGAGATCATCTTGACCTTGCACGTTTGTGGGAAGTCTGCAGCTCTAACAACCAGATCTCTGACCCAAAAAAGTCAGGCTTTCCATGGAAGTAACTTGCCTGTCAACAGATGAAATCTCTAGACATGAAGCCTCTGGACATCCAGTTCTGCACGATGCCTGCCTTTGATGGAGCTCTACAGATGACTGTTTTCTACTCCTGCATTCTTTATTCCAGGCACGAGACATCTATTCATCCCCACAACACAGCACCGAGGATGTCCGCCTACAGTCACCACATTGCTCAGATACATCACCAGAGCACACAATGTCCTTTGCAGCAATCCAGACATGGGCCCTAAAATGAAAAGTAATGACATCATGGAGACAGTGCTATGCGGATTAGGAACTAGGGTGATGATTAAGTTGCAGACACAGTGCCTGGCATTTTGTGACACTCTTCTTTTGAGCTCTCAGCGACAATGTAATGCATATGTCATTGTTCTTAGTCTTATTTATATGTTTTTCCCAATTCCAAATTCTTTGGTTTACAATTTGTTAGTTTCTTCTAATTTTCTGTTCCTCCATTGCACCTATGAAGGAACAAAGCCAGTTCTCAGTATGGAAATCACCACATAAACACTTTAGACTCCATGAGGCCCAAACAACTGGCAGAAGAGTCTTCCTACAGACCATGCTTAGCAACATTTACTTAAGCCATTAGTATCACTGCAATCTATTTCTCCATTTCAGGTCTCCATTTCAGATGGGTTGGACCAAAAAAGGGAGTGTTACCAAAATAAGCAGAGTTTGAAAGTCCAGCCCGCAAAATGTATGGTTTCTTTTGACAGGACACAGTTGAGCCCTTCCATTTTCATCTGCCTAGCTCTTTGCAGGGGCTCTCCACAAGGTGATTGCATTGGAAAGCATGTATGACATGCATAAGGTTCTTCCCATGCACTCCCTAGGGTAGACACCATCCTTGAGAATCTCAAAACAGCCTCACAGAGCTTCATGGCAGTGGGGTAACTGAATCCCTAAAGCAGCTTTGAAAATCTTGACTTGCAAGCACTACTGTTTGAAAACTATGATGGTGTTCCTTGGTGGTGATACGAATAATAATGATAAAGTGCAGCATATATGCATTGGTCATTTAATTTAGGCTTGACTGAAGACTTAGCAAGGCCATCTTCCAGCAACATTGAATGCCTATGAGCAGTGCAAAGGTCACAGAAAGACACCTTCATGCTATTGAGTAGGATCAAACTAGGATTACAATCTTTTCATGTGATGTGGACTAAATTAAAAAAAAAAAACCAAAAACAAAAACCGTGAAAAAATAACAATAAAACAGCCCAACAATGTGCTTGATGAGTTTAAGACCTGCAGGAAAATATTTAATGTCACACAACAATGAAAGGAATTGGTACGAAGCATAAATGGCAAAGCAGTGAAAAGAAGTGACACAAAGCATACTGGCATGTACAGCAACACCCACACAATCAAAAGCATTCAAGGAAATTTTAAAAAGAATCAAATGACTAAAGATCTAGCTATGCAAGGGAGTTGCATAGCAAAAGTAATCTCCATCCACAGCTATCACAGAGATTTGAATGAGCTGGAATTTCAAGAATAGGTTGCATCAGTTGGCAAAAGAAAAAGAAGGATGATTAATTAGGGGTAGAAAGAGAACTGAGAAATACAATCAAATACCCCACTCAACCTTTTAAGTTCATCTGTAGACACATTTACAGGTGCATTTGACTCCAAAACTTTGGGGGTTAGATTTTGGGGTGCTTCAAAATTGATGAGATATTGAGATATCACAGCTAAGTTTGTATTTGGCCTCAGTCCCAAGCAAAAAAAAAAAAATCTAAATCCAATCCCTTCCAAATTCTGGCTGTTTGGTTTAACACCCTAGTTTGGATTGAAGTCTATACAGAGTCTTTACTTCTGTCACTTCCTATCATGCCACAAAGGAAGAGCATACATCTGGATGCAATGTAATAATGAGACAAAACCTAAGAACCCTGCAATGGCCACCTTTACAACTTAAATGTTCTGGGTTTTTTTCATGTGATAAGCCGTGCACTGTGGATTTTTGGAAATTCAGGGCATAAAATGCGGGAATGCCCAGCGAGCCCCATTCAGTTCTGTGACAGCATTTGTCTCTTAGTTACAGCAAGGGTAATGTTATCAGCACCAAGCAACCCAGAAGAAAATTATCAATTGGTTACCAAGAAACCTAATGATTTCATCAATATTATTTTACCAGTTACAAAGGTCATTTGGAGAAGTAATGCCACACAAAATGTGCTTGTGAAGTGGGTGATGTGTGGGTAGCTGTTAAGGGTCAACACTTCATTTCTCATTTCTTTAATTGATACTTCTGAATGAGTATTAATTGAGCTGCAATGAGAAGAGTGTGCAGTTTGACAATGCAAGTGACAGGATAGCAGTGCCATTTTCAGAGTGTGTATAACCACAGCTAACACCCTCAAAGCGTTAATTCCATTTTATGTCTTTCACATTTAATAGCAAATTTGCCATTTAATCTTTAAGACAGAAGTTACTTATTCTCAATCTACCTCTCACTTGCGCTGATATAATCTCATGCCACTCAGACTGGCCTGTGGCATGAAGCACATCACACTTTCAAATCAGGTCCATTTTTTCATTAGCTCATATCCTTCCTGAGATGCCCTCCTTTACAGATGGCTGATCAGCAATCAACACTAGTTTGTTTCAATCAGAAAAGCAGCCGTAACTTCTCATTTAAAGACTGTTCCTGGAGAAGCGCATTAGTCGAAGGCATAAAGCTGGCACTGGGGCAACAGTGACTCTCACAACTGATTTCTTTTTGGATTTTTTTTTTTTAAAGAGATAGACCTCTTATAATGTGCAGACCTGGGGGTTTTTTTTTGGTTTTGGGTTTTTTTTTATTTTAAAAGGAAGCATAATGAAATCCATGCCTTTGCATGGGAGCTCTTCCTGTAGCAAGGCCAGGTGCCAATAGACTGTAAATCTGAAGAGTGAATACAAAAGGTAGCAAAAGCCCAGGAGGAAGCCAGGGAATAGCTCCCATATGTACGTGCTGACACTTTCTCCCTCTCTGTTCCTCCTCCAGCAATGCAGTGTGTTGCCCTTTGAGCCTACTTGACTGAGGTTAAGCATTTACACTTTTTCAGAGGACAGTCAGTCCACTCAGGGAGATACTGGCTTTCATAGCAGGAGACTTCAAAATGATTTCCTCTGTGCTTGGGCAGCTCAAAAAACACACGTGCACAGAAGCAAAGGTCAGATGTCATCCAAGTGGTGTGAGAGTGCCAGCTAAATGCTTGGGATATATTTTTTATATTGGCCTCAGCTCAGCCTCCAATTCTACGAGAATCTACTTGGCACCCACAATTCTCTCCAGTGCATTAACCCTGGGTGCAAGTGATAGGATTTAGCCTTGCAGCACTGACTAGTGGGAGCAGTCAGATAGCTAGATAACTTAATGATATCATTTGCACTCACAGTTAACTACAGGTAAAAAAGAAAGCTGGAGTTGCTGGAAAAAGACAGAAAAAGAGACAGAGGTCTTTTTAACTCTCTCTCCATCCCCTCCAACCAGATTTCTTGTATTCAGTGAGGATTTGCTTTTTAGCTTGCAGTCTTCATTGCTTCTTTCTCTGTGGTGGCCATTTGCAGTAGAGTGCATCAGTCTCCTGATCAGTCCTTTTCCTTCTGTTTGCACAAGCTGGCAATCCACAGGCTATCCACCTTTCTTTCCTTACTTCCTGCTTTCTCCTCTTTCATGTCGCACACATACCTGCTTTTATATTTGAGCTCATCTAAGTGGTAACTTTTGCCTGTTCTCATCTGCCCCTACCCTTCTGATTTTTAATTGCTTGTTAATTTTAATTCTGTATGGCTTTTTTCTGGTTTTGGTTTTTTTTTTTCCCAATTGCAGATAATTTTCAGATACTCAGTTACTCAGCCAGATCATCTTTTACCCACTAATTGCTGTATTCCCTAGGCTTTTACCCACATCCTTTACTTTTTTTTTCCTTTGCCATCTCCCAATTTCTTATACGCAACCAAACCTGCCTTCAAGAAATTGAGGAGAAATCTGTCTCCCTGTGCCCTTGCCCCTGTTGAATTTTTATATAAGTATGTGTGATGTCATCCACACGTCATCCATGACTGCAGAGGGATGGCATTGGATGAGTGCTTCACAGGCCCCTGGAAGCAGGGACTAAAAAATTCCCTTCACTTCAGTAACTGAGGTCTGTGGATTCCAGGAATAAACATAAAGCAAATGAATTAATAAAATGATGCTGATCAAACCAGCATTGGCAAAAGGCACCCCAGAGAGGCAAAGCTTCTCTAACCAGTGGGTGTGGACCTACCTTGCATGCCTTCTTCAGTTTCTATGAACTCATGCTACTTTATACCTAAACCAAATGTGAGCTGAGTCCAAAGACTCTGAAACTTAATTACTACTCCAGTTTAGTATGAAGCCAGTGCTCAAATGGCTGAATTATACCATTTGGAAAGGACAATTGGTTATTACACTTATCAGATTGTTTGTGACAGGAATGGGTTAATTTTCCTAACCTTTTCTGTTCTTGTTCCACTCACAGGGTTGTCAAAAGGATGGATAAACGTGTTGCTATTTTCTGGTTTTGTTTCAGTGTCTATCATGAGAGTGGACCAATTTCATACCATTTGCTGCTTTCATTACTGTCTCAGGGTTGTCACAAGAATTGATAAATTTCAGACTGTTTTTCTTGTCCTCATTACAATCTTAAGGTTGTCATGAGAATGAATTGATTTTGTGCCATTTTCTGTTCTCATTACAGTCTTTGTCATGAGAATGGCTTCATTTGGGGCCATTTTTGTTCCTGTTACTTACAATCTTTTGTCACAAGAACAGGGATTATTTGATGAAAATGAGAAGACAGCATCTCAGACACTGAAATTCAGGGATAACTTGTTCTTGTGACAGAGATCATAACGAGGACAGAAAGCGGTACAGAATGTATCCATTCTCAGGATGATTTTAAAGGTTGTGATTTTATGACCCTGATTGTGCCAACTGGCTTCACCAGGAGATTTTACCACTTGCATTGTAGTAACCACTACTTCATTCAGCCTGCCAGATTTCTCTCTGCTCAGTATGGGAAGATAAATTTATACAGGGGCTATGAGAAGTATTGCAGGAAAAACAATTGGTTCATCTGGGTAGGCTTTGGTATGCACAGGAACACTTATTTCAGACTCCAGCTGGGACTTCAGGAACTTTTCATGGGATTCAGGTAGGAATCACCACTAGGAAGGCAGTCATTGACTACACTGGTGCATTTTGGAGGGTTAAACACAAAGAAGATATGTGTGTTTAAGTTCCTGAATGATTTTGGGTTTGCCTATGCTGCCTGCACAGCCAGCTTGATCTGAGAGCTCTGGGACTCTGAGTTCAAATGAAGGTAAATGAGTGACTGCAAACGAGCGCCTCCAACTCAGCTAAGAATGAGTTACTGCAAATGAAAGGGCAGAAGTGAGAGATCAAGGCATGTACAACATCCAGGGCCCAGAAAGCCTAGAAGTAATTATTGCGTTCTCAAAGGTGATCAAAGAGAAGCAGCAGGAAATGTTAAATAAAGCAGAAACTCATACAGCATGTGAGAAGGGAGTGGGAATGAGAAAGGCATCACAGTAAGACAGAAGCTATGGACAGGGAAAATGAGAAAGTAGCTGCAGAGGAAGGGACAAGAAGCTTCAGCAGAAGAAAGAATGCTAAGGCATAGCTAAACTCTCAAATGCTCATATTTGGTTGGTGCAAGGCAGAGAGCTAAAAGGAAGGACAAGAGAAGGAGAAAACTGAAGAAGAAAAACACTTCCCTTCATGACAGGATGGACAAGGGAGCTCTAAAGAAGGCCCCCGTGTTTACCAGCCACATTTTTGGTAATGTGAAGCAAGTGGCAACCTACTGCTTTGAAAAACCTTGCATTAACTGCTTTTGAGCTTGCCAGCTTTTGTTTTGCAGACTGTGGAAGTTTCTATCTTTCCATTTCCCACAAATTCCCCCGAGGCCAAGGCTCTGCAGTGCAACAGCAGACCCTACAACTTTATTCCTGGCTTTAGACTCCTGGTTCCAGCAGAAATTGAATAGAGGATATATGTATGGTATTCCCTTTGGCACCCCTCATGAGATTGATCCAAAGAAAAGGAAAGGTGACTCAGGAGCCATTGCCATAAGGGGGATTCAAACTGTGAACCAATGCAAAAGGAGATCATGCTAACTGGAATGCACCACTGGAACTGCTTGGATAATCATTCTGCAATGTTTGAAAAATAATCAGAGAGCCTATCTGAAAATAAATGTACCTGAGCAGTGAAAGACATCACCAGTAAAAGGAGAGTGAAGGGGATGGACATTTCTCACAGTCTAAGTAAAATAAGGCAGGAATGCTGCAATAAATAGACTTGACAGATGACACCTGGTATTTCCTGGGCCAATTTCTATGAAGGTTTTTTTGATCTTTTGCATTCTGATTTGTCCATCAGAGCCTGTGATCCTTTGCTTCATCTGTCCCATACCTCCCCCCCTGCCCCCGTTTTTACCATATGTACCTAATCTCACTGCTCTGTCTGCCATCTGCCATTGTTTGAAGTATATGGGAATATAAGTTTAATCATAAAAATGGTGGCCCTGGCTGTGTGTACTACACGAATGTTCAACTTCAGAAGATGAAGTGACCTCCAAATGGCTTACTGCTTTTCATTAATTTCTCTGTATAATTGAACATTTTTCGGCATCTCATTTAACAAACTGTTAAGCTCCTTATTGCACAGAAGGGCCATGTGATGCACAGGGATTCTGAAATGCTTCCCCTCATTCACAGTTCTCCTACTAATATCCTGGGCATTATTAGTAGTTCACAAAGCCAGCACATTTTCTTTTTGATAAGTGTCCCTGTTCTGCCCTCCTTTGTCCACCTCCAAATGCCTCCTGGTACTTACAAAGAATAAAGCCGTGCTGCCTAACTAGCCTGGTGCATTGGATTGCTACCCCTACTCACTCGGTTGCCTGTAAGGGGATGTACTTATATCATGAAAGATAAATCCCAGCTAGAAATACAGGTCCCTGACAACCTAATCACTGAAACCCTGTCAAGTAACCCCTAATTTTAAAGCAAGTGGTTAATTCCCAGCAAATTGATTTATGCACTGTTTGAGGTTTGGTGAGTTGTGTTGTTCATCTGTTATTACCACGAACTCAGCTCAGCCTATTCATTTAGACCACTGACACAACACAGTGCATCTCCCAAGAAAATTTCCTTTGTCAGCACATCTAGAATTTGCTAATTAAATCAACGATGGCATTATTCACTTTCTGAAAAAAGCAACTTCTCTCTCCTACCCCCCTTAATAAACATGTGTGTGCATAAACATGCACACACACAAGCATGGTTTTTGTAATGTGCTCAGTTCAAAACTCTGAATTATCTTTAATAATTGTTTTAGTCAGGTCTAAAACAGTCTTAGTCAGATCAGACAATCTGGTCACCTCAGTAGACATGAACTGTCTATATGCATGTGAATGGGGCAACAGAGTGAGCCTGGTGATTCTCATAGGTAATCACAAGTCTCACTTTTTCAGACAACATCCAAAAGTGTGAATTTTGATAAAATGGTGGAAAGTTCTTTTCTCATCTATGTTATTGCACCTGAAGTGAATTCAAAACACCAGAAAAGACAGGTCATCCCCCAAGCCCTGTAATTATGGGTCCATAATACCACTACATCTCTTGGTACTATTTAGGGTGCAAACAATAGAACATAGAAATTAACCTTTTTTGAGCACCTAGTAAATTTTTTCAAAGACTTCTTATCTTGAGAGGTTAAAAACTCTCATTAAATGACCAAAATAAAACTATCTATGCTCAGACTCCTGCTTCCCTCAGTGTTAGGTGCCATGGAAGGAAGCATTTATCTGCACATAGACATGTCCTGGCAAAGGCCCTCGGTTGTGCTTGGGATGCTGTTTGCCTTGCAGAACCTCCTGAATTTGGTAGTACCTTCCCCTGGGGGCACAGTATGGCTTCTACCCCCGTGATGAATCCCATGTTTCCTCAGCTGCTCTACAGACCACTTATTACAGCCAGGCTTATTACAGCCAGGATGTTTGCAATGCAGCTGTGGAGAGAGGTATTTGTGACACTCCATCTCCAGCTCAGAAAGGTGTTCTTGATTCTTGTCCCTTCCCCTCTGTGGTAGGTGCCTTATCCCCAGTTGCCAGACCAGGACATGTCTGCTATTACAAGGACATAAACAAGAAGATGGCAAGGAAATGGGAAGCTATTTAAAAACCAAATGGCTCTATCACTCTGGTCTGTACATGAACCAGAGTGTGGCAAGTCACCAACATTACCCTCAGCCTCTAATTGCAGGATAGCAGCTGGCTTTTTATCCTTCTGAAGACTGCATTAAAACCAAATTTCACTTTTCAGGAAAAGCTGACCCCTCAGCAGGCTCAGAAAAATAAAACCAAGAAGAAACACTACACACCGTTCCATAACCTCCCTTTTCAAAGACAGGGGTGTGCAGGGGTATGCAGGGGTGTGCTCTGCAGACAGTTTTGCTGTATACCTACTGTCTTCTGGCTGGCAAAGACTTTCTAATATCACTATTTATGACTGACCCATTTGTGTTACTACTGAGACATAAGTGGTGCATGGTACCACCCCTTCCAAGCAGGTCTTTAGGTAACACCTCCTTAATCAAACCCAAAGTATCCTCAGTTTTTTTCATTCCATTTAATTCTGTTTATTGAAGCCATTTAATACCCTTGTTTAGTCAAATACAGTCTTGATGTATGCTCTTGGCCCGCTGTGGAAAGGTTACAGCATTTCATGCTTTCATTCTTCATATCTGAAGCAGCCGTGCAGTTTTTCCACCAACTCATTGCTTGCTAATGAACTTTTTTTTTTTTTTAAGCAGCCTGTCATTTTGTTTAATGTTGCAAAATAAGGCAGTCTTTAAGTGGGATCTGATTTTGCTAAGAGATGTCTAAACTTAAGTGAGATAATGGATGTAACAAAATACCACCAAATATGACAGCTTTGTTCTGCCAATGTAATTTGCTGATTCTGGAAACCAAACGCAGAACAGTCTGTGCCAGTCTTAGAAAAGAGGCTTGTTTGACAGATATAAACCTGCTTAAATATCAGCATACACTACATTAAATAGCAGACTTCTGCATTCATTTGTGGGTTTTAGTCACTTGTCATAACACAGGGTTTTTATTTTATTTTAAATGTCTCATTGCTCCTATCACTCCGGTGCCCAAACGCAGTTGGCTGTTTCCCCCTGCCCCCCACACTTAAAGCTGGAAGGGGATGGTTCTTAACAGAGACACTAAACTCCCCTAATTATAACAAGATTAAAAATCATACTTACCTCTTGATTCATTACAGGAAACAAAAAGGTTTCTCTCTGCTGTGTTGCGGAGAAACTTCAGGTTGGACTTGGTCATGTTCTTTCTGCAGATAAAGAAAAAATGTATATGTTCAGAAGGGAAGTCTAGGAACGCAAACTGTTTAGAAACTGCTGGGTTTTTCTGTTACTATATGCCATTTAGAGATGCTCCTAGAACCATGAAACAGAGCCATCAGTATTTCCCGGTAGTCAGACTCTCAAGGGTCTGTAACAGTATCTGTGTGTAGTTCAGATTCAGAATTGTAAAGTATGTGACCAAAAGTTACTGGATTTACCAAGCTTCTGCATTCACTTGGATATTTTTAAAATCCTCCAACACATACACATATATAGACATACCAGGCTATCCTCTGTTTACTTGCTATTGACACTTCCACATTTATCAGGCTTATTTCACCTTACCTTAGTCCTGTCCACAGACTGCTTCCACAGCCTCTTCCTCCTCTCTGCAGTTCTCCCATATTGCTTTTTTATGCTCTCCATTTTTCATATTTAAAGTTTTAAGATGTTTGGACCTTGGTTTTTAACAGCAATGTATTTCTTCACTTAAACATTGGTAAGGTCCTTGTGACTTTCCAGGTGCCGATTCTGACAGTCTCAAGTAAAATTAAATGTAATTGTCACATATTACATGTTGCCAGTATTTCCACAGTAAATTCTGCTCAGGAATGTGATGTTGGCAACCCTTTCTCCTGCAAAGGAGGTGTTTTCAAAATGATCACTCATGTTTTAACTCTCCAGCACTCAGACCTGCCTTATGCTAGTTTGCTTTCAGATACTTTAGATCTTAACATTAAATGATGATTTTTTTAGAACTATAAAAATGAATGATGCTATGACATTGCATCTCACTGAAGGATATGCATCAAGATATGCTGTCCTGAGCCCACTGAAAAGAAAAGGATTTTTTCCTAGAGACCCGAATTTCACTTCAATTCTGATCTTACTTTTATGGATTAAGCTTAAGGAAATCATATGTTTGTCATTTATTTGAATCAACCAGCTTACAAGCCTCTTATTTGGATAGCAAATTAATAGCTATTTTTAGGCTAAATGAGTGATTTGTGGGAGGAAATAATTAAAAGGAAAGACAGAAGTCAATCTACCCCACAATTCATAGTTACATCTCTCAATCCAGAAAATATCTTTCATATTCTGGTATATAGCAGATATTTCTGGTTGTGTTACCAGTCTTATTTTGTAAGTATTTGATATTTTAAATTTAAATGAATAAAGCAATTAAGCCAAGACCTTGTTATTTTACACATTTTAACAAAATTGCAAATTGCTGATAATCTAGCAATGAGATTCTTTGCTTCATTTTAAAGCAGTAAACCTCTCTCTCATTCTACTTACTTATAGATTTCCTATGCCTCAAGGACTTAGGGTAGAGCATCTTTATTACTATTTAAGTCAGAAGCATGAGCAAAGAATATTTTTGTGAAATCTCCGTTCCCTCTGAAAAGACTTCCTGGAAGTTTTGACACTCATCATTTTAGGAGTGGCCAAAGTGGGGAAGAAAATTCTGACTTGGCACTGCAAAGAACATGACTGAAGGTCAATTTATTTTTGTCCTGGTAGGAGCCTGTAGGAACCATGCAAATTTAGTGGTGCGGGCATATTTTCCTCAAGATGGATGGACTGACAAATTCTGGAAAGTTTAGGTTCATATTTAATTTGAGCAGTGATAATGAAAGACAAGATCTTTTGTTTAACCCTTCATGCTTTCAGCACCCACAGACCATATACTTGTAAAAAATTGACTCCACCTGTACATAGTTCCCACTGAGGTAGATTAATCTGGCAGAAGGAGAGATAGGAGGGGAAGCTTCACATTATTTTTCCACTGGACACTACTTTTAGCTATTAAAACAGCAAACTCTAAGCATTAGGTAACATCTGCTGATTAGTGACTCAAAAGCAAGTTCCACAGACAGATATAAAGGTGATTAGTGAGATCTTTGTCTTTATTTTTCAAAGGGTCCCAGAAGCCTAGCAACATTGCTGGTCTCTGACACACATGGAAATTTGCTACTCAGAATCCTATGGGAAAGAAAATGCACTTTATTACTAAAACTATTCAGAATAATCCATCTTTTTTGAAGGCCAAAACTGAGAGAAGCTATTTAAAGTGAATTTAATGTGACTTCCACTGCAGAGGATGGGAAGCCAAAAGGAGAAGTTTAAAAAAAAAATCAATGCATGCCAAGAGTCAGAGAACCACCCACTCATCCAAGCAAGCCAGAGAAGAGTGCAGGAGACACAGCTGCCAGATGAAATACATTACAAACCGAATGAGATCCAAAATATTGATGATCCCAAACATCAGCAGAAACAAGAGAACCAAGAGAATTTAACTACATCTGCAGAGTCTAAACTTGAAATAAAAATGAGGGTTGACTGCTCAGGTCAAACAAGCCTCATCACCAGGAATCCAAGCAAAATAGAGGCTTTATTCCTGTATTTTTATTCACACCAAATTATTCATACTATACAAATTACCCCATTGACTTCAGCAAGGCTACATGAGTCAGTGTCCTATTCAGAATTATTTGAGGCACTGGATTTGAGTTGTAAGTGTGCTTGTTTCCTTTCAGTCACAACACAGAGCTGGAGAGAAGCTGGACGACACAGACAAGGCCATATAATGGGTAAAGGTAGATGTCAAGTGGAAAGCTCACAACCAGCCCAAACCCACGGTCCTCTGCACACATTCCTTGGGGAAGGACTATCCCCCTGGATTCCCTATCACCTGTAGAACAGTTTCAGATGCACCACTGGACACACTCTAGGCAGTATGCCTCACTTTTTACCACCTGCAAAATCAGTGATTACTGCTGATATGACACTCTTGGTGATCTAGCAAGGCTCTGTTGCTGCCATGCAAAGAAGAAAGCTCAAACCTGAAATTTCATCTTCTTGCTATTGGCTGACCAACACCTTTGGAAGGGAACTTTGATCCGGAACAGACATAGGAAATTACAGTAGCTGCAGATCCACCAGACAGAGGGTTTACCAAGGACAGCCATCATCAAAAAACCTCTTGGGGCTCCAGATCTCCTGGGTAACATACAGAAAACTGACATATAGAATCTCAGAATCATAAACATTGGAAGATACCTTCAAGATCATTTTGTCTAACCATCAACCCAGCACCACCACAATCACCCTTAAAACATATCCCCAAGTGTTGCAGCCAGACACCTCTTAACACTTCCAGAGATGGCAACTCCACCATGTCCCTGATCAAATTATTCCAAGGCCTGACCACTCTTTCAGAGATTTTTTTTTTCTAGTATCTAATCCAAACCTTGCCTATGGAGCAGATATGAAGATAAGAGGCTGTCATAACTCTTTCCCTATGCACATCACCAGACCAGCAAAGCTACTTCCTCCAGACTGGACCTCATTAAGTTTTACACAAGTCTTTCCACACTCTCATCAAGGGTGGTTTTTGGGTCCTGCTTTGGAAATATATCGACCAAAATTCCCCTCAATCATACCAATAAGAGCACTATTATGTCTGAAGTCAGCTTCAAGCTAATTGGTATGAGGTAAAAAATGTATTGGTGCTGTAGGAGAGCTGTTTGTTCATCCTTCAAGGCAGGTAGGCCACCATTCTGGTACTTTGCTATATGAGGGTCTAAAACTTGGCTGAGGTAGTGAATGTTGTATCATTATCAGAAGAAGTTTGTTTCATTAAGATTGAAGGATGGTACCAGTAAGGGTTCCTCTTGAAGCTTAGAGAAAAGATAACCTCTCTTCTCTGAATTAAAACACCATATGTAATTAATTATTGTACAACACGTGGCTATATAAACTATTAGTCTTCAAACCATGTTTTAGTCCTCACTTTAGCTTTCTTCTCTCCAAACCCTCAGAGAGATGTTTGTGGCTGCAGACCAATTTGCAGGTACAAGGTTTTTGGTTGTTGTTACCTTTTCAGTTCAGCATTTCCAATGTGACTCCCAGAGATGATGGGAGAGCTCTCTTCACTCAAAACAGGATCTTCTAACTCCAGCATCCAGAGAAGTGAGTTTGCATCATCTCTGAAGGCAACTAGGGGATTAAGGATGATAATACTTCACCCATAATTGAAGAGCAAAACGAGGGCAATTTTAACACTTTGCAGCTAGGATTTGCATATAGGTACCTCAATGGTTTGGCATAGATATTCAGAAAAATTAACAGAATAAACTTTGGCCTTTGGTGCCTCTTATGCTTCAATATGGTACAGTATTGTCTATGTTATTTTTCCTAGAAGACTTTTACAGACATTGGGAAATGGTGGTTGGTAATGCTGGGCTCCCAAACGGCTTTCAGAGACCTTTCTTCTAGTCCTTCTTAACCTAATTTTGCATTACACTTTGACCCTGACACAGAGCAGGAATGTACGATCAAGGTTACTTTGCCATAGTGCAAACACTGTAGTTTGTTACAAACATAAAATAGGGTGACCCCTGAGATAGTAGGGCTGCAATTCAAAGACTCTCCTGTTTGTCCTAGTTAATGAAGAATAAAACGTATTAGTCTGTAATAGAGAGAATTTTTGGTAACCTTCCTGCAGGAGATGCCCAGAGTGAATGTCCTTTAGCAGTTCAGTAAAAAAGGCTTATAAACATGTTTTCTTTAAGCCTATGTACACAATAGAGAAAACCATATAATAGAAGCGGATTATTCAGAAAAATGTTTTGCTGAAAAATTGATAAAAAGGTTTTGATCCCATGGCAGAAAGCTTAGTTACAAAAGAAGAGGAAAAGAGACTTCTCACCACTTACAGCCCCTTATCTCACAGATGTTATCAAGGGTTCAGTTCAGCCTTACCAGCACTGAAAGCAGGAAGGAAGAACTTCACAGGCATGACTACTCCTTGCAACTTTCCCCCCTCGAGCCTGAAAGTGTGTCTCATTCAGGGGAGTCCCAAACAGTTTAGATCAACACTGGTAATAATATTATTGCCATTAGCAATATGGACAATTTTCCAGCTAGAAAGGAATTCCAGTTGGCAAGGATCTGCACCATACAGCACACACAGATGTCCCTACAAAGGAGGCAGAATACTTCCCCTCACCTTTGCTCTGTTGCAGTGGTGCCTGGTTTTCCCAGGGAGCCCAGCACTCTGCTTCTCTGCAATCCTGACTCCAAACTCTGCCTGCCCTGGCCCTTGGAGCCTGCTTTGAATGGGTGATGAGCCATTCCTAGAGTTGACTGCAATCTTCAATGAATAAACGAGGCAGATAGCCTTTTTAATGAATGAAACACATTTCCTTTTATTATAGTGGCTCAGACAAAAAAAAAAATGGGGGCGGAGAGAGTTCTAATAATTCAGGTATGATTAAAAAGAGGATATTTACTGGCTTGTAGGCCTTGGGGAGAAAAACAACACGGCAGCATGGTTTCTATATACATCCCCAGGGAAAAGTTCAAGAAATAAGAAAATGCATATAACCATTGTTCGTGTGCATTATGCAAGCTTTAAAAAAAATAGATAGGGCTGAGTTTCAGAGTATCAGGAAAAGTATTTGGGCTGCATTTAAGTGAGAAGGATTAGCTTGCATGATGTTGATTTATAAATGGCAACAACCAATCCCTTATATTCTCTCCTGCAGCCATCTCTCCTGCACAGTAATTCCCAATGTTCCCTTTTGAAAGCCCTTGATACTCAGTTAGCCCCGAGGTATAATGTTTGATAATATAACTACTGCTTCTGTCACTGCGTTTTGTACAAACGCATTATATGTGGCCCAGAATGGTAAAGATTTATGTATGGGTATGGAAAATAAAAATCAGCATTGATTAAAAGCCCCAGATAGACCATCCAATCCCGCCCAGAGAACATCAGTTATTTTGCATTTTGACGTGGCGATTGATAACTCATAAATGCAAGCAGGAATGACAAATGCGGATGGAAACTGGCTTTGACAAAAACGATAACAGTATCAGTCTCGAGGGGCGATGGAGGTATAAGCAGGAGCTGTTTAAAATATTTAATCATTTTATGAAGGCTGCAAGATGTTGTTTGACCCTGAAGGAGTGTGAATGTCACATGGATCAGAAATTGCCAAGTCTTTGAAGTGAAATAAAAAAAATGGTGTTATTATAGATCCTTCTTGACATCCTATCATTTTTGTATAGGATTAAAAATATGTATACAAAGCTCTAGATAAAGGACTCCGGCAAAAGATGTCTTGGTTGAAGGGAAAAAAAAAAAAGTAAAGACATACTGTTGTGAATTTTTACTTCAAAATCCCAAAGCGTCTCTTTTATATTCTTCTGGAACGGCATGAATAGAACCAGCAGCCCCCTAGTAAAAAGACTCCTTTGGTTTTTAACTACAGGGTAAATTACGCTTTACTTTTGTTACCTTGGGTCTGACTTTTGGTCTTCAAAAGAAAATCCTTTTTTTTTCCCCCTTGTACTTAACTGAGCAATGGATATTGTGTGTGAATGTATATAAGTATATCCATATGACCCCTAGCTGTAGCACTACATTAAACATATTTATTTTATTATACACACGCACAAAGGGATGCAATGTGCAAGGTGTGGGGGTTTTTTATAGGAGAGAGAGGAACTGGCAACTCAATAGTGAATTGATACACTTAATTCTTATCTACATTTGTGTTTTCAAATTTTCCAGGTCTTCCAGAAGACCTGGAACATAACCAGTCAAGAAAAAGTACCAAAGCCACAAGTAAATTCTGAGTGAATATTCCCATATGAATGAGGATTAGTTTATGTTTCACTGTGGTATATCAGCAGATGAAATATTACACTGTATATTTCCTCTTTATCTGGTGTATTTCTTCCTCCCTCCCTCTTCCATACTCTCATCTCTCCCTTAAGTAACTGGGCTTTGCTTTATTTTATTATTTGAATTTTGTTAACTCAGAGGCATATGGATGTTTAGAAGGACATTTATTTCAAGGGGGGGTTTCTGAAAACCATGGTTCTGATTTCTGAAAACCAGGGTCTGATTTTGTCTTGTCCTTGAAATATGCTCTTTCTTCTCTTTCCAGTTTGGCCTGTTCCATATATTTCTTCAGGGCAATTAATCATTTAGACTCGACATATAATTTGTTTATTCAGTAGTTATATATATGCAACCTTTCCTTTTTTCCCCCCCATTAAAGATTTTGCTTTCCTATCACAGACATTTTCATCAAACCTCTGTTTTGTGCCTTTACCTAACATTCACTGCAAAGATCTTGCTTGCTTTGTATTAGGTTCCCCTTGCCCTGCCCAAACCTCTAGGAAATTACACACATTCAACTTCCCAACAGACCACTCATGGAACAGTGCGGTCACAGCTCTTTGTGCATCCTGCACGAGCTGATCCTTTTATTTGCTTAGGATAGCACAGATGCTTTGTTCCTCGCCGTGGAAGGGATTCTGCCTATTCTCATTTACATGTCCCATTGATTTCAGCTAAGTACATACAGTACATGGTATTGCAGCAAAGACCATTGGAAATATCTCTGTTATTGCAGCATGCTGCACACTCTGCAGCAAATCTGCACCACAATAAACCTCTTCCTGCAGCATCCAGAGATACTCAAATAGCAGCAGGAGAGAGATGCCTGATGGTGTCCTGAGTGATATGTTACATTTGACTGTCACTTCTGGTCTGCCTGCTGGAGCTGTTCCATCCAAGTTATTTAGTAAAGAAATTTCAGGGTCGTTTGGGGGGTTTTTTTTCCCCTCTCATTCTTATGAATTCCAGACCTTTTCCTCCTCCATTCACAAACGAGCTCCCCTCTGAAGTCTGAATGACAAGCTGAACTTTGTGATCTTAGCAGAGATCCCTACAACACACAGTTTTTTGAATACTTCTTCAGGAATATTTCATGCTGACGGACAATGCCAGAAAGGACATATGCTTTTGTTGCCATTGTACTCGTGCACCTTGCCTCAGTATGTCCCAGTCACGTCCAGGACTGTTGATTTTAATTTGCATGTCTCCTGGAAACAACAGGAGAGCATTCCTTTCAGAAGGGACTGAATTTGTCCCGAAACATTTGCCTCTATTTTAAGCTAATAAAATTCCTCCCTGCCTGTTTTTTTTCCCCTTTTTTCCCTGTCACTGCAAGAGGGTCTGTCTCTCTAATGACACAGGTGGATGTGGTACTTGCCAAGGGGGGCAAAGTATTAGGAGCAGAAAAATATCTACTGACATGTCACCACGTGAGTGGCTTTGGGATGGCACAGGGAACACTCTCTCTGGCAGCAGAATCCCCAGGCCAGGTCCTTGCTGTAGACAGGGTATTTTCTATTTGGGCCAGTACACAGCAGGGCTGTGACTGACACTTCAATGTCACCTCCAGCTTTGAGCCCATTTGCACTTGAAGGCGCCAGAAATGGTGGGTGAGCTTCCCTCTCAGAGGAGAGAGCAAAGCCCAGCTTGTCCAACCAGCAAATTTAGATAAATTCAGCTTACCTAAATTATTTGTGGCTTCTATTCCTATTTAGATGTGTTTACTTTTAAAATTCAAGTGAAAGCAAATATAGGAGAGATATTTTGTACAGCCATAGTCTCCAACTTAGACATCTACCTGGTTTTAATTGGAACCATAAGTCATTCAACCATCAAAATAAATGCTGGCCAGAAAGAAGCAGCTGGTTTTATAAGCTGGATCCATTAAATGGACCTTGCATGCTTTTAACCAGCTCTGCACCCATCTGAAATGAGAAGTTTTTGTTCCTACTGTAGGAAAGCTAATTCTGCCACTGACCTTTCTGCAGTCATCCCACCTTGCTGCCTGCCTTCTCCCAGAGGCTGTCATTCTACATTTTCACACCAGAATGGGATAGCACTTTGGTTTGCTAGTTTTATTTGCCTGAAAATGCAAATATAGGTAAACCATGACACTCATGAACTTATGATGAATTTGTGGATGAATGTGTGTTCCTCAGGAATTTTTCCTTTTTTTAAAATTTAAATAAAGGGGCAATTTGTTAAGATTTTAACTTGGTAAAACAGAGAATGATTAAAGGTAGTAAAATGTTTTTTTTAGGACAGTGCAAGATTTTCTTATCAGCAGAGAACTAAAAACAAAAAGAATTTAGCGTAGACCAAGCTGATCTGCTTTTGTAACTTTTCCATAACCTGTTAGCAACTTGTAGTGGTCATTTTCCTCATAGTTCTTCTCCCCAAACATCCAACTTCTTTTCTCCCTGGGGTTTTCTTTCATGCAGCTTTTTAAACCTGCTTGTTTGCTACTTCACCTATTCCTCCCTCAACTCATCCCATAGGATGCTGAGCTAGGAAACCTCTTCATTGTAAATCCAACTCAAAGAAAACAAACGCATTTGGGAAGACTGGAGGAATGCCTAGGAAGCTTGGTGCAGTGGTTGGGTCTTACTTTTTTTATTAAAAAATCAGCATCTTGTGCCAGATAATCTGCCACCTTCTGTGTTATGTGTAGATCTGCTGAGGCTGCATCATATAAACCAGAGTTTGGTCAGCATATTAAATTCATTCTTGTTTCTTTGACTATCATTTGTTTATCGGGAAAAGACTGGTCTAGACCTTAATCAAAATGAGGAAAATTAAATTCCTACTAATTAGGGAGTTCTCAGCACTTGCTAGATCTTTTCAAAGATGAAGAGGTTAATCATTTGCAGTCAGACAGTAAGAAATGAACCACTTGTCTCTTCCTTCATCCTCTATGCAGTTCCTCCATTTCAACATCCTTGTTACTAAATCTGAGACAATGTGTAATTATACAGAAGGAAATCTCTCTGGGGTATAGCTGAAGTTGTTTAAATTGTGCTGATTTACAAAGATGAAGGATTTTTATTTTTTTTCCCCAACTAGAAAAAAAAATTACCTTTTTTTCATAATGGCAAACAACCTCCTGCAAAGTCAACTCCTTTTCTGAAAGTCATTGCTAGTTTTATAATTTCTGAGTCATTAGATAACAGATAGAACTCCACACTTAGTGGTTTCAAATGTTTATGGTCTGCAATTCATTCTTAATGAGCTCTCTCCATGTCTTTATTCTTCTTCACACCCTCCTGCTGGGAAATGTCTTACTCTGCCTTGGCTTTTGTTAATGATTCCACAATCATTTCAGAGCCATTTCTTCTGCCTTATGTAATTCTGACACTGCATAAGAGCCTGGCTCTGCAGCCTCACAGTTGGAAATGTAACCTTTAATGTATTAATTTCTCTTGCTCAAAACAATTTAACCTCTGTCTTGGTTTTGTGATTGCTAAGTGTTCCAATTAAATGCCTCTTTCATTTTTTGTCCTGGAGGGCTTGATCTTACCAGTATTATGTTTAACATACCCTACCTAGCAAATGATGAGCACTCCAGGGTCCCCTCAAGTGTTCTTTATCAATCCGTTATCTATCTCAGGAGTGTCTGTCACATTTTCAAAACAACAACAGAAGAGATTAATTAAACTACTTTTAAACACTAAATAACAAAAACCACTACAAGTGGAAACAAATAATTACATAGCAGGAGAAGGAGTAATCCAGGAGGAATAAATGCACTCCCCCCCCAGCCCCCTGATCAATAGTAACCCCTGAATGCTATTTAAATGCTGAATCTTCCACATCAGGATGCAGCCGGGATCAGGAGTTGTAAGAATGTGAAAATTAATCACAGTAACAAAAAGTCTCTCTGTGCTTTTCTTTTTTTATTTCACCACCTGGCACTTAGCAAAAAACATGCCCAGCAAGTTCTGAGAGGTTTTGAACATACATGCAGCAGGAAAACATCTTTTTGAACAGAAAGAGGGAGTAGGAACAGGGGAAAGGTGGAAGATTTGGAAAAATAGGTCACTACCCTTAGCACTATTGTTAGTAAATGGTATCATCACGAGTTGGCTGTCAGCTGCTCCAGTGGGGAAATTCCATGTTTCCTCCTAATTTCTCTTTGCCCTAAGTCAAACTTCTTTTGGCCATCAGCTTTATTACATCAGCTATTAAGACTTCTGTGTAAAGTAACTGGAAGAGCAATACAATGAGACTTCAGCTGAGCCCATGCCTGCTTATTCCCAACTATTATCCAAGCTCTGCCTATGTGTACCTGGACTCAAAATGCTGTGCAAGTGACCCAAGAGCTCAGGTAACAGGAGCAGCAGGCTGGCTGGTGTCACAAGTGCTGGGGCCACACTCAGGCTGCCCATGCTGGTGGGTAACTGGTGCCACCAGAGCTGCTGTGCCCACATTCAGGGCAGCAGCCAGCACCTGAGGTGACCTGCCACTCCCCTGACCCCTCCGTGGGCAGGCACACGAATCCAGGACTTCAGCCAGGATTCTGAGGCAGAGGAAAAATGGCTCATGGACCCCAGCGCTGTTTGCTGGCGCTTGCAGCTGGAATTCCAAGCACTTCCCAGAAAAATGGAACTTTTATTGGTGTGCATGCTTCACAGACATTACCTGAAAGCAGGAAAGGATACAAGTCCTAAGGAATTATTTCAAGGCTAATGCCACTCTCTCAGTCATGATTTCTTTTCCAGCCATCCATCCCCAGGGGCAGCTCTACAGCAGCCCAGGGAGAGCCACACCACAAGTGCAGCGTGTCCTCCTTGCTCTTCCAGCACTTTCTGGGCTCTAGACACAGGACAAAGAGCTTTGGCATGTTTCTTGGCATTAGAGCCAAAAGTGTCCCTTTCTCTCTGTACCCACCCTCCCACACAAGCAGCAGCTTGGGCTGAGGTTGGTTATTGGTTTCTAATCCCACCTCTCACTTGCAAACTTAAAAAGCTTTAACTCTGCACTTTTCACAGGTTGCAGGGTAGGGTGTTGGTCTGAGAGCTCCACAAACCTTCAGGAGGAGCATGGGAATGTCAGACAAGGCCTTTCACTTTCCTGAACATGCTCACACCTCTGCATCCCTGCCTCCCTCCTGCAAGCTTCTAGCTGTGCTCACAGTGCTGTCTTCCCTGCTAGAGAAGCTGATGGTTCTTCCCTTAGCTTTTGTTTCCAGCTTTCTGCTCTTTTAGTGGGACCTGTCAAGCACAAGCTTCTGACTGAAGGATCAAATCTCATTCTGCACAGCACTGCAGCTTCCAAAATCTTTAAAGGAGTGCCTCAAGTATTTACCACTGTCATGAGGTTAAGCACCACTTGTGCAGAATTCCCTTAGATTTTGGGGTGCTTCCACCAAGATGGTAGTGGAATAAAATTTTCCACAATGCTTCTTATTTTCTTGGAGTGCTTGTCAGGCAAGTGTGTGACTGCCCATGGCTCTATCATTGTGTGGTAGCTGTGCCCTCAGACACAGACACATCAAGGGCATCATTTAGTGTCCTGGACAAAAACAGCCTGTGCAGTTAGAGATTTCCTAAGAATCTACATTGTAACTGGAGGATATGACAAGAGACCTGTGGGACACCCAGCCAACAGCAAACCTGGCAGCTGAGGGACCAGAATGATGCCCAGGGTGTCTCAGATGGTCCAAGATACCTTGGTTTGGGCAAATGAGTTGTGCCTGAAGTATCTGAAACTCCTTAAATGAGGGATGAAACTTTCCATGTGCAGGGCAGCCATTATCTGTAGTGCCACAATCTGGCAGGGACACTGTGAGCTGGCAGCATGGCATTGCTCCCTAGCAGTCAATATTTACAAGGGATTGCAGATGGGGTGCAAATCTTCCTCATCCCCAGACTAATCAAGAGTCGAAGGAAGCATCTCAATGTTTGCAATGCTCAGCTCTCCTCTATTGCTTTATGTCCACATTTCCACATAGTGAGGAGACCTTTTCAGCAGTAATGAGATCTCAGCATCCTTTTCAATTACATTGTGACCATGGAAAGCTCTTGAATAAATGCATTTTTATTTTCAGACTTGCAATTTTTACCTGTATTTATCACAACAGCTCCTGCAATCACGGCCATGAGGTTTGGTTTTAGCAATTATCTGCTACAACAGCATCTCACTTACTTGCTTCTTGTTTAAAAAGCAAAACCCTGTCTGCTCACAGACCATAGCACTTCAGGAAGAGATTGGTAATTTGTAGACTGACATTTTACATTCATGGATGATACACATTGGCAAGTTAAACCTGTGGTGTGCAATCTTTGGTGAAACTGAAATTACAAATGTTGCCCCCCTTCAAAAAGAACATGTGCTTCACTGACAAAAGCATATTTAAGTGTGTACTGGAAATCTGCTGTGAAGAATTGTGATGTCTGGGGAGACTTTTGAGATGGGATTCTTCAGATGACATGCCCTTCCCTGCTTCACTGTGGAACTCTTTGTTAAGTCCTGTATCCCTACAAGCTTTGTCACAGTAAGACCCTGCTCCAAACTGGAATCTCTAAGGAGAAGAGAAAAAAAAAAAAATTAAAAGAAAAACCCCCACACAGCTGATTCAGGTAAAAGTCACACATTAAGAGCTACACTGAAACAACTATCTGCCAATGGTTTGGAAGTCAATGCTTGTTTAAAATTTATTGATAATAATAATTTCAACTCTTCATTGCTATCATTTGAACCATTACTTTTTTCTGCTCCTGTAACATTGTATACTACGAGAACTAAATTAAGTGAACACTTGAGGTATCCTCTAACTTTGAATAGGTTTTATGATTCTGTGAGAATATACCAGCTATATTTCATTTCTCTTGAGGATTCCACTCTTGGGAAAATGGTTAAAATTTTTCCAACATAATTGGGCTTTCACTGGAAAATTAGGAGTTCATTTAAATAATTTATTTCACATAAAGTGTCTTTTTATGTAGAAATTTTCAACTTTGCATTGTAAAGGCAAGAACTTAAAATCCAAGAACTTAAATTTCCAACACAAACTAAAATAATTTAGTTTAACAATAGAACATCTTTGAAAAAAGCCTGTCCATTTTCAATTTTAAATGAACGAAAAACAAATTGTATATGGGCAAAATGCTATTTTCTAATAGTTCTAGAGCTGACCTCTCCACTGAAGTTAATGGACCAGATCATAAGGTATTTATTCAGTATTCTCTTGGGAATTTCTCCAGTTTTACACATGCAAATGCCAAATATCTGAATAGTGAGTGTATGAACCTCTGAACATTACTTTCTGGAAACAGTAGTTCTCAGCATTTATCAGTCTGTGCAACAAACTTCTTCACCCATGGCTGACTATCATCAAATGATGAATGCTCATGCAGTTTTTCTCAAGCTGTGGGATGGAATAATACTGCAAGGCACATTTTTTTTCTGTGAAATCGTCTTCTCACAGAACTATGCTAAAGCTGAGCCACTCATTCTGTATACAAGGGAACTGAGCAGGCGATATTTCTGCTTCTGCTGATCCAGCAAGAAAGGCAGGTAGAATGGCTCTCCTGGGTTAGAATCTGTCCAAAAGCAGCAGGGAATGTAAGGATAGGTCTCCTGTGCGTTGAGAAAGGAAGTTTCTGCTGGAGCTTGTAGGCTGCAGCCAAAGTTAATTAAGAGTCCAAAATCAACTTAAAAAATTAATGGCGTGATTTTTTTAAAGCTTAGCTCTGCAAAAAAAACCCCTTCTGATAGATCTGCAAGATTCTCTACAAACAAATATAGAAAAATGCAAGACAAGACTTTATAACTTCAATAAAGTTGTCACTGCCCAGCAGTTACCAAGATCATCTTAGGTACCTTTCACAAGGGATTAACATGCTCAGATAGCACCAACAACAGGGAGCTGCAGCACAGAAACCCATGGATGTGCATGCAAAGGCAACACAAAAGAAAATTCTGTGGAAATTCAGCCACTTTTCTCTGCAAGTTGCATGTTCTTAGACTGTCTTTTGAAATGCTCACATGCAAAAATGAAAACAACTGCCCAACTGCTGAAGTGCCTCTGCAGAAGGGTGCTCTGTACAAGAGATGAGAACTTTGGGATTGTTACCTATGGATTAATTACTGTCAAGAAACATCATAAAGCCAGTCACTGTCCTCATGCAGTAATAGGCTGGAATAGGCAGTAATATCAGTGGAACCATGGGCCTCAGTCATTTGCCACTCTGCTGTTCACTCCAGACTACAGCAGAGTCTCCAGCAAGGCATGGTGGGTGCCTGCTGGGAGGCACATGGGCTTGGAACCACCCCAAGCACATTACCATCCCCTCTTCTTCCCAATTTCCCTCCAAGGACAACCACGCAAAACAGTAACCAGCTCAGTTGCCCTAACAGAAAAAAAAAAAAAAAAAAAAAAAAGAAATGAAAAAAGGAAAAAGGAAAAACAGCCCAAACATTATAGCCTGACTGCTTCACTCAAAAAAAGAAAGACAGAAAGATCAAACTCTGTGGGTCTCATCAGTAGCTCCTTCTCAACCAGGTGACCCTACCATCTTTCTCAGTGTGTGACCACATGCTAGGGTTTGCCTGGTACAACGCTGTGTTGAAGCCTTTGTGCTCCTCAGGGCAATATTTGTGTAACAATAATGATGTTTTCTTGCAGGAAGCTCATTGTACAACACACATTGGGTTCAACATTTCCACTCCTCCCAGCATTCAACAGGGAGTATTTAAGATAATATCAGGAAGTTGCTAAAGAAAGTTTGAAATAAGTAGATGTTGTAATCTGGCAACCAGTTTCAGTATTTTTGTGCAGTGATAGATTTAATAATTTATAAATCAGTGGCATGAACAAAGCAAGAACCAAAACAGAACTACCCATTTCAAAAGTGTAAAGACAGTTAACCTTTAAACAGATGGATAATTCCAGACAGCACTGTAAAATTAATAGAGCCTAAACTGTAGGTCTCAAAGCTGCAGAATACATCTTGGGAGACCATGTTTTTGAGATCATCATAAATCAATTTTTTTCTTATCAGTCCCTTATGCATAAATCGACTACAAGGCCTGCTAGGTTATGAATATGTATGTCATGACATGACAACTGATCCAGTGCTCCAGTATCAAAAGTCCTGTGATCTTATTGCTTATACTGAACCAACAGCTTCTTCACATCATGCAGAAACAGTCACAGCAACAATATGAAGGCTGGACTGGGAAAAGGTAAGAAGAAGAGATTTTCTGCAGGGGAAATTTTAGTGAATGAAAGCTTGGAATCTCTTAAGGAATCCCATTTCTATCTTTGCATTATTTGCAATTCTTTTCCTCATTAAATCACGTCTTTTCAGAGACATTTTGCTTTCCCCAGCTAAAATCTTCAGCTTTGGTAAGGAACAGAAGGCAAACTGAGAACTACCAGGAACCTGATGGCTTTTTCTGTCTTTATGAACATACATGCCCCGTCCATACAAAAGAGCAAACCTGACCACACTTTGGGGTGGTGTCAACCCACATCCTACAAAAATACACTTATCAGGAACAAAAAATTACTAGAAAACACATTGTTTTGCTTTGCCTTAAAAAGCACAGTTGAAAATATATTTCATAAAAGGATACATTTATAAGTGCAGGATACAATCAAAACTGAGTGAGAATGAGGGCTGGGATGGAAGGGAAGCTCAAAGTGTGATGTTACATAGCTGCCAGGCTCAGATATGCCAGTTCCTGGGAGACACTTTCATTAGCAATAGGGAAGATGCTGGCAGTGGAATAAACATGAAACTTGATCTGATGATCTCTTGCCTTGATACCACATAGACCGCTGCTAATTATGAAGCTGCCTGACAAGCAAATAGTGCTCCATATTTATAACAACAGACAAAACCAGCCAATTTGTCATTCTAATGCCTGATATAACTTTGAATTTTCCATAAAAGCGGCAAGGAAATTAGGACCAGAGTTTACAGTTAAAGAAATGGAGGGGTACATATTTCTCTTGATTCCCAAAGGTCTTTGTATTTTTCCCTAATACCACAATGCTTCTTCATTCTGGCTTCTGCAGAAATTTCTTTTTACTCCTTCAGTCTCAGAGATATGGAAGTTCTCTCCCACAGTAACAGAAAGGCAGGGCAACACAGTGAAACCAGTGTAAAGAAACAATGAACTGGTATCTGGAAGTATGTCCTCACTTTCATTTGCTCCCATCCCGGGCAGGCAGTGACTTTGTGTGCATAAAGGCACATAAAAGGACGTGGAACCAGGAGATGTGTCCTCACTTGAATATAAAACAAATGAGTATCAGACAGCAAACGGGGAGTTTGGAGTCCTCCTTGCTTTCACAAAAACACAGGCAGCATGTATAGAGGCAGTGCAATACCAGAGGTGACTTGCTCACTTTACACACAAAAAACTTATTTGAACAGACACATGCTGAATAGAATATACAACATAAAGCTTCTAAGCTACATGTGACCCACTTTTGCAGATATCTACTGCCTCTGAGTACTCAATATCATATTAACATAAATGCCATTAAGTTTTGGCCCTGTATCATCTTTATTTTTTATAGATACATAATTATTGAGAAGAGGCTGTTAACTTTTTATAGACTTTAAATATAGTCTATCAGTTCTCTCTATCTCACTTTGTTTAAGGATTCACCCAGCAGAACAATTGTGTTGCTGCCATATTGCTCTACTTTACAAAAAATATGCTTCTGCTTCATGGAGTGAGGAGAGCTCCACTGCATCCTCTCAGGTGCACAGGCACCAGGTACACACAGCAATTAGCACTGACTCATCATAGACATGGGCACAGCCAGCCCTTTAATTTGAGAAAGCTTGGCGCCTACTTTTAATGTATGTTATAACCTCAGTAGTTCTGCAACACCATAAAAAGAATAAAGAGCAATGTCCCATGTCTAGAAACAGAAATTATTTCAATCGGAATTTATGCATTCAGTGTAATTAATTCCTATTTTTCAGGGTTTATTTTTTTAACCAAGAAACAGTCAGTCAGTTCCAGCAGAAGATTGTTTTAAAAGCTTTTTTTCCAGTTCTGAAAAAAGTTGAATTTGCTGTTCCATCTGATTATGGGATAGAGCAGAATTTTGCAGAGTGTTTAAGCACATTTTAATTCCATAATTTTTTTCTGGAGTGCCCAGAGGAGACACCCAGCACAATATTTCACATGTCCAAAAGATGAAACAAGGTCTCAACTACCATCTATTTGATTTTTTTTTTCATTTTCCCACAAATTAGGGAAGAATTACATTAGTATATATTGTGCACAGACAAGCTTACCTGAGATTTCCCTCTTGATATGGCCATAAAATCCTTCTTAGGGGAAAATGAACATTTTGGATGCTTAAGTATTTTAGATGCTACACCAAAAAAAAATTGTATTTTACTTGCCACCACCTCCCCGAAACTTATTTTTTCCTGCTGGGTTTAGTAGCTGAAATACCTCAGTGTTTTCACTGAGCATTACCATGTTTACAATGAAGAGAAAGCCCTACGGGAGTCTCATTTGATTTCATTGCACTGTTTATAAATTAACAAGAAATGGAGACTGTTCTG
Organism: Zonotrichia leucophrys gambelii; assembly: GCF_028769735.1. NCBI lineage: Eukaryota > Metazoa > Chordata > Aves > Passeriformes > Passerellidae > Zonotrichia > Zonotrichia leucophrys. The sequence continues at coordinate 94,645,393 of NC_088171.1, forward strand.
AATGGCAGAGAGAAAGAGAAGATACATACACACTGGGAATTCTGTAATGGCAAAAACAAACTGATCTCTGATGATAAATAAATCCCTGACCAGAGACAAAGATATAATGAGGGGTCATGGTGTGGTGTGGGCTACTGCAGGCAAGGACAGAGGTTAAACATTTTTGATGAAATCCCAACTCATTGATGGCACTTTCTGTTGCTGTCTGTGGAGGGGACTGGGAGCAGCAGTGAGCAGTGACTTGGAAGGACTGTGTCCTCCCTGGTTTTGTAGGGCTGTGCTGCAGCTGCTGAATTAATGTTGTGATGGTGATGGAGCAGAGCTGACCCCAGCGATCAGAAATGCCTCTGCTCAGCCAGGGCACTGCTGCTCGTGGAACACAGAGAGTGAAGAGCCACAGGGCATGAGAACTTGTCCAGATTTTCTAACACCTGAGCACCTGCTGAGGAGCTCCACTGGGCAGCACCCCCAGCACCAAAGCATTTCATTAACCTGTGCTTCCCACCCAACCATCCTCTAAATATATGTCTTTTCAAAGCAATGTTTGAGGAGATTGATGGCTATGTACAGTGTCCCCAAGTACCAAAGACTTCAATATTTTTGTTACTTAAGGCTTTGATAAAGTGGTCCAGTGCCCTCAGTTTGTGAGGGTTTTATGATTGAAAAAACTACCTCTAATTTTGTGGTATTTCCATTTATCCTAAAACAAAAATTAACTCCCTTCTTAAGCATATGAGCAACAGCTACAACTCCTCCTCCTCCTTATCAAAAGAGATAAAATAGATAAACCTGCTCTTCACTTAAGCCTGTGTTGAAGTAGTCTTCTGAACTGGGGTATGAATGGTGAAAAACCATAATTGTATGAGACTTAGCTGCAAGTCTTTCCACAGTGGTAAGGTTTGGACTATTACTTTCATTAATAGACACATATTTCAATTGACTTTAATCCTCCAGCATGTTGAAGAATTAGAAGTTTAATGTAAATGTTTGGTGTGAAACAGAATTGAGGAATTTGTGGTGAATTATTTATTCAACTAATTTAGCCTCTTTCTCTGTTAATGAATTCTTTGCTTTTTTTATAAGTGCATTTGTTATTCCAACTTGTTTGACAAAAGATTTGTGTGAATCTGTTTCAGCTGGTGGTTTGTGAACAACCTACTGACAAGGGCTCTCTTCCCCTCATAGCTGCTTGAGGTTACAGCTGATGAACTGGGCACCTGAGGCTCCTGGTGCTACTGCTGTCCCCAGACTGGTGACTAATGCTTTTCAAGGAGATATGTGAGAACTTGTGCACAGGGGAATGGGGCTGCATGGTAGGATGAAGATTTAGGGAGAGAAATGAAGCTGCCTTTACCTTGCTTTCTGGTCAGTCAATGCTTAGTCCCATCTTGCTTTCAGAACTGGTCAGAGTAGGCTACACCTTCATAAGTAAAGCAATTTTTCAAGCATGCTACCTCGGCCGCAATGTTGCTACATTCCAACAAATTAAAGGATATGAGCAGAGACACCCAGCTGCTCAAAAGCTACAAATATAAAGTAATTTAGAAGCCTTTGACAGAGGCAGAGAGGCAAGAATTTCTGATAAAGACACAGCTGCAAACAGCTTCGAGCCTTGCAATAACACAAGGAACGTGTATCAATTTCTGTCGCTGCAAACATCGACTGCTGAAACTTAATACCAACCTCGCCTTAGTGATGATGAAGAGATGACATTTCCATTTTATTGATCTCGCAGAGATGCAGTGCAGGCGGTGTCAAAGGGAGCTGGGTGCAGGGACTGCAGCCCATGTCCATGCACAACAGGTGTGTTCTCAGTCCACTGTGTGGTTTGGTCCCCAGCAGGTTGGGACTAGGAAAATCTCTTGGATGGCTACACATGCAGCTGAAGAGGCGAAACAAGATTCCAGTGGAAAACCAGACTCAGCTATGAGATCATTTGTGGCTCTCACCCTGAAGAAGACCTTCATATTCAAATAGAATCATAGAACGCTTTGGGTTGGGAGCGGCTTGAGCTGGAAGGTCACTGAGTCCAAATTGCCTGTCATGGGCAAGGACATCCTCAGCTAGATCAGGTTTCTCAGAGCCCTGTCCACACTGGCCTTGAATGTTCCCAGGGATTTGGCATCCACCACTTCTCGGGGCAATCTCTTCCAGTTCCTCACCACTCATACTCAAGAATTTCTTCCTAATATCTAATCTGAACCTGCCCTCTTCCAGCTTAAACTCAGTCCTCCTTGTCCTATCACTACTGCCTTTGGAAAAAAGTCCCTTCCATTCTTCTTGTACGTCTTTAGGTACTGAAACACTCTCCCTGAAGTCTTCTCTTCTCTGGGCTGAACAAACTACCCTCTCAGCCTTGCCTCACAGCAGGCATTTGTACACATTTGTATGTAGCATTTATGGCACAGTATATCACACTAACATACCTTGGGAAAAGTTGCAGCAGCTGAGCTCCTTTGGCCTTTATGAAATGACAAAGCATGAAAATATTGTTTTAAGAGGTACTAAGTGCAGATGATCTTAAATGTGGGATGGAGCAAAATTATCATCAGAGGGCACAACACTTGGTCTTCAAAGGATATATTCAGAGGCCTCAGTTATTCAGGTATTCCAATTTTTAGGAATAGGAAGTGCTGGGCTTGTCTTGGTGGTTAATTGCAAGGTCCAGCAAGAAATAGTTTACAGCACTTTTTAAATTGCATCAGAGTATTTGTCACATATATGGTATCAAAGTTGCTGGCACAGTTATTTTTTATTTTCTTCCTACAAGTTGATGATGTGTGAATAAAAGTGCTTCAGTGCTTTTAACACTGTCCAAGTCATGAAACAGAACACAAAAATATTTTCAGCACATAAACTGAGGAAGGACCAGGAGCTGTTCATAAACATGTGCCTTTAATTTTGTTTCTGTCATACACTCCCCTTATACTTTACAAGGTGATTTTATTCACAGAGTTAAATTGTTCAAAGGCACGCAACAAGATATCCAGGGGGAGGGAGGTTAACGTGCATTTCTTATGTTTGGTTCCTGCTTCAGGAGGGAGCTGCATTCCTCCTGTTGGAGTCTTCACTGAGCTCCTGTCAAGCCAAAGTCCCAAAAGCAAGGAAGAGAGTAAGGATTGAAGCATATTCCATAGATAAAAGTTAAGCACAGAGTACTGTTTACTGGAAAATTTTGACTCTATCCAAAACAGAAAAATTTTGGTTTCCTTCATAAAAAGAAAATGCTGTGAATTCTCATTTTATAGTGAAGAAAACATTTAAGTCAAATGAAATGTTTCACTTGGCCCCAAATTAAATTTTTCAGATTTTTTTTTTCTATTTGCCTAAGAGAAAAAGTTACTTCAGACCAAGAAGACTTTTCCCCTCCAATATTGCTATGCAGCCAGCCAACTGAAAAGTTAGTTATGTGCATAGCTTTAGATAAAAGTAGCAACTTTTGGCTTTGCTATGCTACAGAATGAAAAATGAGAGAGATTTCATTTTTCCTGCATGCAGGCAGAAAACAGCAATATGATTTTCCACTCCTTTAGCTGGGCCTTCCGACTCGGCAGAGAAATACTCTCACATGAGCTGTGGCAGAAACATCATGCCACAAGACACAGAAGTGACCTGCTTTCAGAGGCACCCATCAGAGCAGCAGATCATCTGCTGGAAGGAAGAGGAGGCGCAGGACAAGGGGAGGCAGTGACAGAAGTAGGCAAATGGAGATTAAATGGATGGAGCGTCCATAAGAGGAACAGCAGCAGGGGATGTGAGCCCAGCACCAGCAAAGGCAATTGTCTGGGCTGGCCATTGAGTGACAAATCCCAGCATGAGCTCCTTTACTGGCTCCAGTGCTGTACTCTCACACTCCTCTTGCTGATGCCTCTCCAGCTGGAGGGAGAGCTGGCCCTTCAAAGATGTGAATGTACCTGGAGTCCTCCTCAGCACCCCTCGCCTGGACGCATGTTGGGAATTTAGCTGCTAGAGAATGGAAAATTACAAAGCTTTGGCTAATTCCAAGTCCTGCACCTGCATAGATAGCAGTGTCCTTGGGCCTAGCAGTGGTAGGATAACAAACAGTGAAAGAGACATGAGAAAAGAGAGATGTAACCCCTAAGGAATGAGGAAGAGTTCATGGCATAGTTTAACCAATAGATTGCTTGGCTTACAGAATATTCATAAGCTTATTGCTTGCTGTATAAGTGTCTGATGCTCTCTTCAATAAACGGAACTTGCTTATCACTCATATTGAGTGTCCGAGTCTCCCCTCACCGACAAATGGCTCATCCCTGACAAAGGCCTCAGTTCTGCGACAGACACAGACCTGTGGCAATAGAAGAGAGGCTGTGATGTCAAAGTGGCTACTGGCAGACCCATTCCCATAGAAAACCTGATCCTCTCTGCAAGATCTGGTATGCCAGAGTCCTGCTCACCTTCTAAGTAGATGTATGGGTTGTATCTGCTGCTGTATTTTTCTATCATGCAACATTTCTTTTGCTGGAAGGTGATTTGGATTCCTGAGATCCACCCAGGGTATGCAAGCTGCTAATGAGCAAATGAGGTGTTAGGAATAAGGCTCCTACAAGTCCATGGAGACACCCATCTGTGCAGGACACTGGATTCCATACTGCTATCCAGGGGCTGACCCAGCACTGTGCAGTGATGCAGCAGCATCCTTTTCAGTGGCCATTGATTCTTGCCTGAGCAGAAGCAAATTGTGGACACTTGAGAGCCAAATGCCACCTCCTGCCAGCTGCTATGTGTGGCTTCTATAATTTCAGGTATACTGGCAGCAAAAATAAAGCAAGGTGCTGCTTCACTTTCTGTTAATTTGTCAACATCACCTTTCCTAGCCATAGATGTGACCTGAATGAACTTAGCCCTAGGCTGGCACAGCCTTCCTTGTGTGTGTGGTGTGACACAGACAGTTGCCATAACTTCTCCAGGGTGTCCAGAGTAGTTCCCAGTGCCCACATCTCTGCATCAGGCAAGAATGGCACCGTGCTTTGTGTCATTCATCCTGATTCAGACACTCCTGTCCACAGCCAGGAAACCTGCAGGGTGTACAGCCCCATCTGAGGCCAAGGACAGCCCTTTCCATGCAGTCTCCAGCACACACCTCCTCCTCCTCACTGCAGCAAGCTGCTCCCACCTCCTCTGACCACAAGCCATGGTGGAAACGTGGAAACACCCTCCTGCTCCTGTCCCTGCTCTGTGCACTCTGGTTCCAGGCAGCCAGGAGCGGCAGGAGCTCATCCCCCTGTGCTTTGTGTGGGCAGGAGCAAGGAGGAGGCATGGCAGGCATGCCATCAGGTGGGCATGCTGGCAGCAGGGAGCTCTCCTGCGCCCAGAGCCACACAGAAGGTCCCAACCTCACAGTGAAACACCCCCACGGACACTCCTGCTCTTGCCACCTTGAGATCATCAGGGATGCACTCACTACAAACCCAAGTGCCTGCAGGTGATCGAGTGGGAACCAAGCAGTTCAGCATCCAGGTCCAGGCCAGTTCTGCAGGGAATATATTTTCTTTTGAAGGTCCTGACAGAAGCCATAAGCCCCTGCTCTACCTCAGAGTATCTTCCCAGGGGCTGCAAGTGTTTTCCTCAATGTTCACAGCTATCTTGGTTTTCCTTAACAGCTCTCTAGAAGCATGAAAAGAAGGGTCTCCCTGTCTTGAAACCTGAGAGGAGAAGACAAGACTCTTTCAGGCTGTGTTATGGTTCCTCAGGAATCCAAATCCATGAAGAGGTGATTTTTAAGCCAGTCAAGACCTAATTTCTGAATTATGTTGTGTAAGATACTCAAAACATAAAAGTGTCTCACTAATGTGCCACTACAATGAGTATGTAGAGCACAATATTTGCAATAATTTATCAGGAGGCCAGTTGAGCTGATAAAGCCTGAGACAACTTATGAAAATACCTAAAAAGGAAAATTTATATTTTTTTCCAGTCATGGATATAATAAGCATATTTTCCTAGGCACGGTCTGCAATTCCTGCCTCCCTATAAAATGAATGCATTTCCCCAGTTAAATGTATAGCACTAGCCTAAGTGAATGGGGTGTGTGTTTGCTTTGTTTTTCTTATTAAATATAGATTTGTGGTCAATCAGGAGTTGTAAAAATATTACTGAGGTGGTTACAGCCAATAATATTTTCCTTTGATAATTTTATGGCCCTGTGGTCAAAACATGAGTGTCTGGAGTGTGAAAGGAAGCAGAATCTGATTCTGCATGCCATTACCAACTTGCTGGTAATTAAAAAACTGAAAAGTCAACAAAAAAGTGCAATGTATTCTCACTGTAGCTGTGGCTGCAGTAGTCCCTGCCAGCCAAAGAGATTTGCAGGCTAAACCTCACTACTGGCACTGTTTTCCCTTCTCTTTCCCCCTTGTCCTCCCTTTATCCTTGCAATACTAATTTTTTTCCCTGACCTCGGAGAAGCCATCACCAGAGATAAATATCATTTTACAAATATCATTTTGTCTATCATCTGCATCTGGCTGAGATGGGGAAATGCTATTTCACAACAAAGAATTTCTTGGTTAACAGGAGATTTCCCTCCCACCCCTTGGAGCACTGCCTGCCTGCTTCCACCCCTCTGCTTTGTACCAAGCTGCTTCCCGTGTCCCCACCATGCCGTGGCACTGCTGGAGCTGGCAGCCACCCTCTCCCCATGCTGGGGGGCTCCTGCCAGGGCCACCCGCTCCCCACTGCCCTGACAATGCCCCATGGGATAACCCTGGCCATGGGGATAGCCCACGCCAGGCTGCCAGTGAGGACACGGGGTGTGTGGAGAGGGGTTCTGCTCCGGTAATGAGCAAGCAGGAAGCGCATCCATAAGGGAAATAGCACCGAGATGTCAGCAGAAAACAGGAAAAGGTCTGCAGGTGGGCTTTTGAGCTACAGACAAGACAGAATAAAACGGGCACTACCCTTTAGGATGTAGCAAAGCCAGTTATCTGAGACTGACAGGTCCCCTTTGTCCCCTGACTGCAAAAATTGATGCTCTGGAGCAGGCTAGATGTGACAAAATGCCTGGAGCTGGAGAAACACAGTGATAGCCCAGCACCCTTTCCTTTCGTCGGATCTGGGGCCACCATGTATAGAATCTGCAGGCTTATGCACCAGGTTGTTAAAAATAGTTCATTTGTCTGAAATATGGAACTCTGAAGCTTCCAGAAAGAAAAATACACCTCAAAAATGACAGGTTTTTTCTCCCCGTAATGACTTGAAGATGTTGCAGCATTGGCCCTGAGAAGGATTCCCCTCTCATGAAGCACTGAGTGGCCAGACTTCACCAGTATCCATTTTTTTAATCCTGTTTTGCTTCCTTACCAAACAACAGCAACCGGTGTAGCAAAAGTGCTGCCATCTCAACCAAGCCATCCCACTGCCCTCCTCCTGACACTGCCTCAGCTCCCACACATTACAGACAGACAGATGGATCTCACCCTGGTACCTGCCTGAACGACATAAACATCACCCCAACGCCACAGAATGATCTTTTCAGCCAGTCTGAGACTGGCCACTCCCAGACAGAGGGCTCACAGAGGGGGCTCTCCCCCTGCCCCACTGGGCACCCTGCAGGCAGCCCCAGGGCTCTGGTGCAGTTTTGCCTCCCCTCACTTTCTGAGGAGGGCAGACAAACTCCTCTTCACTCCTGTTCAACAGAAGATGGGGTATGAACAACCATTCATGAGGCAATTTGTCTCTGCCATTATTAAGGACTGCATATACTTATTAGATTACATATAATACATACCAATATGTGCATGAATACGTGGTATTAAAAAGAAACAAAAGATTTTAGTCCTGCTTGAGCATCTTTATGCAGTGTCTGAACACAACATTTTGAAATATAAAGGTACAAAGCTTTTCTTTTTTTTTCTTTTTCCTGGGGGAGAGCATGAGGCAATAATTATATTCCCCATCTTTTAATCTTTTTTTTTACAGAAAGAATGTATTTAAAAAAAAGGAGAAAAAAAGTGCCAGCATCGTTTCCTCCCACACACTTTTTCTGTTTTTACCTCTTCAGAATTTTGGTGGAAATAAAATAGGATCCAATTATAAAATTGAGAGAAAAAATTGATTTGTCAATTGAAAAAATGTTAACACTTGCAGAAAATTATATAGGCATTTTCTATTTCACGTTTTTTATGAAAAATCAGGACATTCTGAAAAAGTTGAAATGTTATTCTGAAGTATTTCAGTTTTGTCAGCTCACTATTTTTCAACAAACACGTTTTCAGTCAGAAATTGTCAATCTCCTTTTCTTCTCAGATCCTTTTGCTACTAGCTCTCAGCTTCTCCATATACCATCATCTGGCAGCTTCTGGGCCCACAGTAAAGATCCTTTACCTGATAGCAATTTTCAGCGAATTGGGTCTTTTTCCTCGTGCACCCTACAGAAAGGCAAGAGAGGGAGCAAGACCCTCTTACTCCACCCAGCATCTCCCCTGGTCATCTTTCTGGACCCTGCTTTTGCAAATGCCTTTGTGGATAGGCAGAGGTGACCTGAGACAAGTGACAGATTGTTCTCTTCATCAATTATGGAAACATCTCTTTTGGTGGGGATTTTTTTTTGTGGGTTTTTTCCTGGCATTGTCTTTTTTTTTTTTTCTTTTTTTTTTTCCAAAGCACAAATATGGATTTATCTGGACGGGAATATGTTCCACAAATTAAATGATGTCTCATCGTGAGGGTAAGAGGGGGAGCATGCACTAGATTAGTTAATAGGTCTCCCATCTGTACTGTCTATGATATGATGATAAGCATACCTAGAAACGCAGGAAACGATTCACAAAAGCAATCAGATAATGAGGAATATTATTCTCAGAAGGTCCTTCCTGTGTTTGAACAGGGGGAACAAATTAAAAGCTCAGGTTGTGTGGTAGCTTGGAAATAGTGCACATGGTGACTAAGACTCTTATCAGAGGCAGCACTGAAATAACATTTGCTGCTAAAGAGCTTGAAGAAATATGTTACAAAATTATTAATAATGCATTAAAATTTGCAAAAGCATGAAGGCAGCAATAGTTGAGCTGTGTACTCCCAGCGTTTGAGTGGAAAGGCAGAAGGGCTTATAAGGCACAGACAAGGAGGTGGCTTCCAGTTAAAATTGCTCACAGCATTAAAATGGGGGTGATAATAGAGTTTTGTTATTGCTTCTGGTAGCATTGTGTAGAAAAATGCAACACAGCTCAAAAGAACAGACCATACCCTTCTTTAGAAACAGAGATCCAGCTTGGTCCTGGCTGCACTGGAGCAGCAGCAGCAACCAGCCCAAGACCTGCTGCACTGAAGGGGCCACTTTTGGAAATCTGCAGTGGGCAGAAGAGGTGACACCTCTTGGAGCAGCCTTTCAGACACGGTCCTCCTGTCTGGAAAACATCCCATCAGCCAGGCTGCAGTGTTGCCTTTGCAAATTCCAGGGAGGAATGCAGTGATGTGATGCAGGCTGGCAATACCAGGAATGCCCGTGAAGGAGGTGTTAAGCTGCTGCTCATAGTGCCCTCCATGGAGGACAGAGACTGGACCCACCAGGGTGCAAATCCAACCCCAAAGTAGTGATATCCCAAGGCTGAGGTTTGTTAGGGACCTCTCTTCCTTTAGAAAGCACCCCACTACTTGGCCAGACATCGAGGCTCCTCTTCAGATGATATGCTCATAATTTTTGTGTCCATTTCTGTCCAAGCCAGCACCTTCTTCCCCTGGCATAATTTCAGTGAATTATTTATGCTCAACATACATGTATGTTCCAGGCCCATGAGAGAGAAACTAACAGTTAGCTAGGCAAAGCTGTATGCATCTAACACTTAATTATAATATGTGTTAGATGCATTATTATTATTATTATTATTATTATTATTATTATTATTATTAGGATTTTGGTCTCCTTTGATTTTGTGGAGACTGGGAAAACCGACACTTTTTAAAAGCCTACACCTTTAAAAAGCTAATCTTAATTCTTTATTAATAAATATTTAAGTACCCCACTGGTACCCCATTGAGTATCATTCCCTCTCATTCTTGGTTCACTCTGACATGACTTGAAAAGTATGTGCTGTTTGCCAAAGATTTCTTTTTCAATGTCATTATTCCAACCATGAGATAATACTGAGCCGTGGAAAAAGGACAGGTGACCTGCCAGAAGACTCAACAACCAAAAAGCGCCTTTAAATTAGACAAAAGCCTTTTGCTTTCACTTAAAAAAAAAAAATAAAAGAAACCCACACTGCTTCCCAGGTATGATCCAGATCTGTTATATACAACAAAGTTGTTCAGTATAAATCTTTATTTCATATTTCAGAAGGAATGCGATAGAAAACCCATTCTAACAATAAATGCTAGTCACCTGAGGTCTATAGCTTGTTTTGCAGCTCAGGAAAAAAAGCCTCTGTTCACCGTTGGCCAACCAAGTTACATTTTCTGCTATTATTAATGCATTGCAAGGGTTTTTTTCATATCAATTTGAAATTATACATCTGGGAAATCCCAGTACAACGGCAGTCAATGCTTTGTTTCTCTGTGTGGCCCTTTGCAATTACTAGAATGTGCAAATATAATTTAGCGCAGGTAAAATTCAATCAGTCACCCCAAGCACAAAGAAATCTCCATCTCCCAGAAAAAAACCCAGAGAGTGTTTCCCTGCAAATGGCACAAGGGAGCTGTAAGAGTTTCTAAAACAAATTTATTAGAATATTTAAATTCAAGTTGTAATGGGAAATTTAGCTCGATAGGTGAGGTGGTGGCAGGCTGAAGCCCAAGCGAGGCGGGCAGGCAGCTTTGGGGCTGCGGGCTCGCTCACGTTACAGCCCCAGCTCTGCCTGCAGGAGGTGATTGCAGCGCCAGGCAGGCAGGCTGCCCACCCAAAAAGCAAACCCCAGGGGCGCAAAGGAGGGCAGGGGGTGCTGAGGGATGAAGGGGATGCTGAGGAATGAGGGCAGAGGTGCAGCTCTCTTGTGGCAGCACCAGGGAAGGCAGGAGATGTGGTTCTCAGCCAGGCTCCACACACAGCCATCGACCACAGAGGCGCCACCTGCCCAGCTCTGGGTGCTGGGGGGCCACGTGCCAGGCCCAGGAGAGAACAGCTCCAAAGGTTTTTTTTAAATTACACCGTACTTAGGGGGTATAGCTTTAAAAAGAGAAAATTAGGGGGAAGAAGAGAATGCCACTTTTAAGGACCGTTGTGTTTATGTTTCGCAAGCAACTCCAGTACCATAACGTTTTGTTTGTGTCAAGAAGCAAAGGCTGCCCTTCGCCTCCCGCTATGTTCAGTGGGAGCTGTGTCACTGCCTTCAAAGGAATCAGGATCAGGCCTCCAACGCGTTAATAAGCAACAAGAATTATGGAAAGAATTGCATTTAATGTGAAGTCAGGCTGCCTGCAGTGATCGCGCGGCACCGCCTGTCACAGATTGCTTTGTGCTGGAAACCTACAGCATGGACTGATCCGTGCATGAGACAACTGCAAGACATTTCCGCTTGGCAGGAATATGGAGGGGGAAGATGAGAGACAAGTCAGCAGCATCTAAGTGCATATGTGGATGGCTGGAAAACTCCAGATACACGCAGCTCCACTTCTGACATTCTGAGAGCACTGCAGACATGGTGTGGAAGAAACAGCCTTTGCACTTCCCAAGATATCATGACCTCCCTCCCAATGAAAAGGACCTGTTCTGCTCCTGTACATCTAAAATGCCCAAGTTCTAAAAGCACACACCTCAGCATTGAGAAAGAACACTTTCACAGGTACTTTGGAAAAGAAAGTATAACAGTTTTCTTTGTCACTTCCCTCTGAAAAAAAGCATTCCTACCTATCTTCTAGAAGAAAGAATCAACAGAGGAACACATTACTCCAAAACATCTCCAAGCATACAAAAAAGGGGTTGAGGGATTGTGCCTAAGGTGACTCCCATGCTGGCTCTGTCTGTGAGACTCGTCTTGCTGAAAAGGCTCAGGCAATGTTTTTCTTTCCTATCCTTGCAAGCCCAAGGGAAGCTGTGACCACCGCAAGTGGATCTGCTGCAGCATACAGCAGAGCATTAGCGTGGCATTAAAGCTGGAAAGTGCTCAGCCAGTGTGAGGGCAAGGGGGGCTTTTGCTTGCTGTGAATAGGAAAGAATGACAAACTGATGAATTTCCCAGAAATAAAGAGCAGAACTGAGGGATAGCCCAATTTACTCATTCCCTAACCTGTGATTGTACCTGAACACATACTTCTACCCATAGCAGGAAGCAAGGTTATTTCTGTGATCCTGCATCACCATCACTGAGCCGTTTTCCATTCATTTGTCTAGAAGGCCGCCTGCACACTGTGGCAACTGGTTTTCTTCACAGAATGAGCAGCTTTGAAAAACAATCTTTGTGGCCCCAAACTAATTGTGGACAATGTTTTCACAACCCTTCTGAGCAAAAATGTGCCTACTTTCCTACCCACTCATATTTCTCTGGCTCTGATCTTCACCTTTGGACTCAGTCTTTGCCTCCTTTTGCTCCTACAAAGGAGCAAAGCAAAGCCATTTCCTGGAAGTTCCTCCCTTCTTCCTTCTAAATCACTCAGTTACATCCTGTTTTTATATCTTGCCCTAAACCTTTCCTTTGGACTATAACTTACAACTGACTGTGTAAAACAACATCAATATTGTAACAGCCACTTTGGAGCTGCAGTGATGGAGCTCTCTAAATATGCATATTAAAATCTCACAAAATTTCAGGGGGGGTGAGGGTGGGAAGTGCCATGAACATCCAGGTGCTGATGGCTAAATTGTTTTCAATTTTTTTTTTTTTTAATTTCCAACTGGCCTGGAAATAGTAAAATGTAAAAAAAGGAGCCTACAGTTGTTTTGAAAAGCTCCCATGTTGCTACAGCCCCTGCTTACCTTATGGATTGCTTTAATTCGGGGTATGACATTGCTCCTGGCATATGCTGAGTGGTTGCACCCCCACCTCTACATTAAAAATCAGTGTTTCCTCTGGAAGTTAAAACATCCTGAGGAAGAGAAAGGAAAGCAAGAGGATTTATCAGACAGTGCCTGACACATCGTAAAGATGCAGCATTGTTATCAGGTATCATTCTAACACACTTTCTGCTCTACACCACTCAAAATTTTATGACCACAAAAACAACCCACACATACATGCCAAAGTGTGACTAGCCGAAGACAGCTCTCAGCATGTTAGCTTCATTTCGCTCAAGAGACAAACAAGAGATCACAGATGAAGCTGCCTCCACCACACTGATGTGAGCAGTAATGTGGGGTTTTGTCAGGGAGTCAATGCGGCTACCAGACCAAGCGCTTTCTTTTCCTGGCTTAGAGTACCTGCAAAGCCTTCTGCTTAAAAGCCAATCAAATAAGACACCGAATCACTTAGTTGCTTCCTAGAGACACATAACAAAAGCAGTCACTGTATGAATAGTTGATGCAAATATTTTGTTCACAGTTAATTCAGAATGAATAACACAGAATCATATGGTTACTTCCTTGCTCAGGTACAGCAAGATCTATAATGCATAAAATTGATGTTAAATGCATAAAATCTCCTGCTTTGAGCATCAAAACATAGTCATGGCCTTGAATGCTGATGTTAAATCTGAAACATATTCCACATACCACATGGACTGCAGCTAACATTAACAGCTTTCCATTGTAACAGCTACATTGCTGTAATTGGGCAGACACTGGCTGGGGATTTCTTCAGAGACCTATTTTTCAATTAAAGTTTAATTTTCAAGTAAAAGGGTTTATACAGAATGAGATCGTGTGCACACCTCATTGTTGCACTCTTCCAGAGTGTGTGATTTCTGGGTTTATTATGGACAGAACAGTGCAGGGTGTGAAAGGAAAAGCAAAAGAAATAAAGGTTGATGCTTTCCAAACTCCTCTCCAGATTCAGGATAAAACAGATATCCTGGTCAGTAATTGCAGATATGTGGTCAGCTTGTCTAGTGCACCATGAGTTGTCTTAGCAAGAGGAAACATATTCTGCATTATTTTCTTCCCAAGTGAAGACAAACAGGAAAAAAAGACCACCAGGGAAACAAGAAAGGTGTTAGTCAAGGAAACTGAAAATTGCTCTTCTAGGAGGTCAGGCTAGCTGCAGCTTGGGTTTAGGCTCCCTAACTGCTCTTTACCTTACTCCTCTGCTACCACTCTGCATCTGCCTGGGGCTACTGAAAGGAATAACCCCACAAGATAAGCAAACCCCAGGTGTCCTGTGAATCCCTGCGGTAACTCCTGCTATTCCTGCTCTTCCCATGCCTGCAGGCACCACTGTGGATCCCTTTGGTGGAGTTCAGGTAAATGCAGGAAGACAACTCTCCTCTCTGGGTCCAGAGAGCCGCTCCCAGGCATTGCAGGGAAAATCCATTACTGCTTCCTGGTGTTAAACAGTTAAACCAGCTGGATTTGAAGATCTAGGAAATTGTGAGGATGAGATAACTACATTTGTGAGAACATTTGTTTTGAATCCAAACCATTTCCCCAAGTGTATTAATATGAATTACCAGGAGATTGTCTGAAGATTTATATGTGTAGTATTCCAAGAGAAAAGAAAAAAGAGCTGGAGCAGGAATAGTCAGTTTTAAATTAAGATAAATTACTCCAAGTTTCATTTTAAAATATACTCATGTCCATTGTTTACGATCCTAGAGTTCAAAATGCTGAACGTGTCTGCTGAGAGGATATATACCTCCTTTGCAAAACTCTGCTCTGGTTATTTGAAAGACAGCCTGATAACATCACAAGGAAAAAAAAGGGCAGGGGGAGGGAGAGAGAAAAGAAAAGAAAGTAAGGGGTAGAGAAAGAAAGGGAGTGAGAATACATAGCATTATTGACAATTGCTAATCTTGTGGGGGTGGTTTCAAAAGTTTTAGGCATCAACTACAAATTAAATTTTGCCAAGATGAACCAGAGTATAGTCCCTCTCCATTTACATAATCAAATAAAAGGTAAGATTCAGCAGCATGAATACTCGACCTGCCAGTAAACTGTTTGTTTCTTAGAAATAGAGAGAGAAAAAAATTTCTCCAGCAAGTTAGCTCTTTCTCATACAGTTCATATTATACATGGCAGAGACAGAAGATATAAAATTTGCTACAATATATTAGTTTGATAACATTGTAGAGGGTTTCTCATCAAAATACAGAGATGGGGAATTATAGTTCCAAGGCCTAATTTAATAACAAAGTATGCTGTTGTTAAAACCATTTTTTGCCTGCTCTCTATAAGAAATGTGTGCATTGTATGAAGAATATGGGAAGAAAAATGGAAGAATTATGCAGACAAATAGTGGTATGTGGCCAGAGCTTAGGAAAACATGTATCTGCCTCTCAGTGTCCTTATTGCCCATAAAAGAACATTTCACACGGTCAACAGCTCAAATTTATGTGGACCCTTAGGGGTAAATTTTCAGTACAGTGAATAGAACTCACATACGCAATCGCGTTATTGTTAATGGGAGTTCTGTGGCTACTTCCACTCCCTGCTAAACATGGTGCCCCTTGCTGCAGAAAGCTAACTACGTACAGACCACTCCAGCTTCCATTCTTGTTCTTGTCCTCCATCAGCAGTCTCAGAAGAGCAATGCAGAATGACCCAGAAAACCACTTGTGGCTTCTCCTCGCCCCCGGTTGCTGGCAAGCACTGAGGGGGTATGTTCCTTCCCCCACCATAAGGACTGCACGATATTTGTGATCCTCTTACCCCTTCTCCCCTTTCTCCATTGCTGACTGCAGGTGAGTCTCCCCCTGGCTTCTCTCCCTGCCCACAAGTGTGCCATTGTCTCTGCTGTGGTTGAAGTGCTGGAGACCTTCCAGCGGGTTTGGAACATCTTTGTATCCCCCCTTTTCCCTTGGGGGTAACCAATAAAAGGGAAGTCTTGGTTCCACTGATTTTGCTGTTTTTTTCTTGAAGACTGTGTGCTGCCCTTCCACGGCCTCGGTGTCCCTCTTGTGATGCTGGCTGTACTGCATCCAAATAACCATTTGGTCATGACTCCAGCACAATGAACTGAGACCAGTGCAGGAGCATTATGAATTGAAGCAAGAGTTTGAAAATAGGTAGCCAAAAATGTCTGACAATAACTGTGAGATTTTGAAAAGAGGATTGATTTTCCTCACTGCAACTAAGCTTTAGGGTGACATATTAAAACTTTTATCAGCAAATATAAGGGCTAGAAACTTCACTTACACATGTGTCTTCCCTAATCACCTGGCTACAGGCACCAGGACAAGAATAACAATGCCAGGTATTGCAAATTTTGCAATGAAATTGTGATTGTCAACAAAACCAGAAGTTGCTTTGCACTAACCAGCCACTTTGCTCTGACAGCTTGAACATCCACAAGAACTTTTTTGGCTGTTGTTCCCACACCATCTATGTTCCTACAGCCCCATGCTTGATTACAGGTCTGGATGTTCAGCTGCCCACTCTGGCCAGGAGCACACACACCAAGCCAGCGGGAGCCTGTTGTTCTGTCACACCCTGCCCTGATGTGGAGCTGAGCGGGTTCCAAGGCTGGGGTAGCTGATGGGTGTGGTTGAAGGCCGCTGGTGCCAGGCAGATGGTTACTGTGTCTGCAATGGTGGGGTCGGGTCCTCTGTTCTGGTTTCAGAGGTCTGTAAAATGGAGCGGTGATTTCTTTATATTTGGTCACAATAACACACAGCATTTAAAAACAAAAAAGATGCTGTCAACATCCAGCCAATCTTATAATCTTATTATTTACCTGCTAAGAAGTGTGAAAAGTCAGCAATGCTGAAGGTGCTCCTCTCTCTCAATACTGGTTGAACATCATTTGTGAACGGACTGCTTCCATGGAGAAGAAGCTACGTGTACTATGTGCAGATGTGAGCACACAGAAACTTTTCCCTGTGAAGTAATGAGAATCCACATAACATCAAGAAAGTCTCACTTGGGGACAAACACGTGGCCAAGGACATAACAATATTCCTGGCAATTTTTGTAGGGTCATCCTTATAACCTGTACCACAGAGAATTCCTCCTCGAAGGAGGAAGAGCTTTACAATCAAGACTCCTGGCTATTTTTTTGTAGCACTGGCTAGAGATAAGGTACCAATTTTATTTGCCACCATTTAATTCCTTTCTTTTTAATTAGATGTGTTATGTACTCAAAATCTTATTTGGGATTGGTCTCACAGCCCATCATATTTCTTAAACTATGATAGGACAATTGACCATTAATTCAAAGCAGTGCTAATAATGGTCACCACAGCTACTAGGAAAAACAAATGGGAAAGCTGTTGAAAGACCTCTCCACTTTTAACCCCCTTGATACAAATTTAGATTGAAGTCAGACAAACAAAACCTCAATATCTCAATTATACTTAGTTTAATTGTATGATTCCCTTCAGGCCTATATTATTGGTCAGACCCTGGCATATGAGGAAAACAGTGAGAGACTGGGAGGAAATGAAGGTGTGAATTATCCAGGAACACACATATATATACCTTCCATGCCACGCCTTTCCATAAACCTTCCCAATGGCAGCCAGAGGAAGGAGGCTGCCCAAAGTGAGTCCCTGAGCAAGGCCAGGGCACTGAGGAGCCTGTGAGCTGCAAAGCTGACCTTGGTGACAAAGTGTACCTGCACCTTGGAGAGAGCAGGCTGTGGCAGACAACAGAGCTCATGGGGGCGAGGGGGAGATGCCTGTCTCACGACGCAAGCCCTGAATATTCTGTGATTTTTGTTCTTGGAACTAATCTCGCCCACCTTCTCCCCTCCCTCCCTCCTTCATTTTCTTCTTCGACATGCAGCCCTGATCTGGTATACTGCCTGACTGGGAATTGCCTGCAGGTCCTGATGTAATAGCTGTGCCATATGGTCCCTTCACACAGTGGGAAGGTGGAAAAATCCAGAAGGAAAAAACCAACAGCATCCCTGGAAAACTTTATGTAGCAGCTCAGCAGCACTACAGCTGTGGCCACAAGCAGAGGAAACAACTGGAATATTACACATGATGCGTGGGGCACAGCACAGGCCCTCCCCAGAAGGCAGCTGAGCTTTATGTCCCATTTAGCTGAGAAACCTCCCCGTGTGCTGTAAAGCTCCATCACAGCACACAAGCAGGTGTGGCAACCACCGTGTTTTCCGTGGTAGATCGCTCAGCTCCTCCTGCCTTCAAAGTACCCTCTGCTGGCTGCCTTTCTCCAGGTGTCTGCAGAGGAACCTAATGAGACTGATTGGGATGTGCTGATCAGCTTTCATTATGAGCTGCTCCCTAGCAGTCCGATTAATCAAAATAATGGTATGTGCTGTGTATGTATTTTATGGCTGTACCCAATTTTGCTTTCAAAACTAAAATAAGACACCTGTTTTCTCCACCCTCTCTTGCTGAGTAGTCCCTTTAAGAGCATAACCTTGTTATCAAATATATGATATACCATCAGAGCTGGGGAGCTTCATATGCACATAAATATCACTCTTCCAGTTTGTGCTTTTTATACTAGCAGAAGAATCTAATGGAAATAAATTCAGTCCATGGGTCAATTACAGGCTTATTTTCATATTTATGGACTTAATACTTCCACACACAAAAAGATTCTAATGATAGCCTAAGGCACAGAGTAATCAAAACAACAGCTATTGAAAGGGAAAGAACCAAAGAAAAGTACCACTTTGAAATTCTAGCCCTATCTCCTGATATTGCTATAGACACTATGCAAAAAAATGCTTTTTCACAAATGAGTATGATTTTTTACGTACTTACCATCAGGGTAATGTTAAAAAGAAACTAAAGGCAAGAGTTGTTAGTGGAACAAAAGCCACACTTTTTCCATCTCCAAATTCAAGAAATTAATGCTTCGACGTGAATAATCCAATTTCCTTCTTCCCTCTTGTTCCTCCTTGTCTTTGTGTCAGTTAGCAGAGGAGGCAGGATATGGTTCTTCCTTCACAGATGGGGGATGTCCATGTGCTCTGCAGTGACTGAAGGCTCCTGGAGGCCCTGGGCCCCTCTGTGAGAGATGGCAGGTGTCCATTCCTCATGGGCTGGCTGCGTGTCTTTGGAGGCTTCCCCGCTGCCTTGGGGAAGGGGAGAAGGAAAGACCAGTTTAGTTTACTCTGTAGAGCTGTTGGGATGGGTAGCAGAGAGAAATGGAATTTAGAGGGGATAAAGGAGCTCCTGCCCTGCCCTGCCCTGCCCTGCCCTGTGAAGGGGGTCCTTCTTCCCTGATGCTGGCCATGGAGGGCAGGAGGCATTCCCTCCCCTGCTGTCATTATTGCTTGAAGCATCCCCCTCCAAGATAATTCAGAAATTTCCTCTTGGTATCTGCTGGGCATGCAAGTATTTGTTATACCAGCTTTTTTTCATGTACATTTTATCTACCAAACAAGGAGGTGTGGGTAAGGGAACATGTTTAAGCTTTCAATGCCAACTGAAGCAAGATAGACTGCGCAAGCTATCACTGAGCACTTCATGTATTGCAACTTCATCGTGTTGTTTCTTGAGTTAGCTATTTATTAAGAGTCACTGGATTGGAGCATCTTGCATGTGATTATCTATAAATGATATGTAGTTACTTGGAACATTTTGTGAGGTCACAGCAATCTCTATTGACAGGGCATCTATTCATTTGGTGCAATATTTTCCAGCCATCGAGAGGATTTTTATGGATCTGAATTCAATGCAAAGGGCCCTAAACTCCAAGCCTTAGTCCTCTAGAAATCTGACATGAGAAATAGCAACAGAAAATGAAATATTTTCCTCATTTACTGATTATTTCCATGGCCCCTGAATGCCTATGAATAAACTGTGCCACATCACCTGACACAAGAAAAACAGCCATGCAGGAAGCTTAATATTTGCTGTAACCTCAGTTTCCTGGAGCTGGAGTGCTCCCTTAAATAATTTACAGCTCCAAATGTGAGATAAGACTATCTCCAGTTCTGGCTTTGTTGTGTGTCCTGGGCTGTTCTGAACCACTTTCTGCAAGGGACATCCATCACTGCAGAGCCAGCTTTACCTTCATCCCAAGCAGACATCTGAGAGACAGCGACCGGAAAGAATGCCAGCAGTGGAGATAGTCTGATGTCATTTTAATGATTGTAAATTATTGAAAGAAGAATACCAGAGTCCCAGTCATTTGGAAGTAAATTTGCTAAAATGTCTAAGAGGTCTTGAGTGACAGTCTGTACGACGCAGACGCAATGCAAATAATGTTAATGACTTTCATTTGGGAGGGAACAAGTACATAGGGAAGAGCAAAATTTCCAACTCTATGCTTCAGGACTGTCAATGGAAAAAGGAACAACTCCACCCAGGAATGACTCCATCAGTTCTTCTCACATTCCAGTAGCATTCATAAGATATATGGTATTAAAAGCAAAAAAACCACACAGCTTTATTTAAACACAGTTTATCGAGGACCCCAACTTTTACCCACTCCACTCCACATACTAACTTCAGCTGACATCACTAGCATCTAGCATCAGATTTGCTGGGGTCCAGCAGGCAGAGAAGTTCCAGAAGCTGCCAAAACTGTTTTGTTGCGACTAGGAAGAAAGCAAGAAGGGAAGAATTATGAGGACAGTAGGAACTGTTGTGATAGATTTGGATATGAAACTGCCCTGGCAGCTGTGACCCTGGAGTGAGCTTGGTGGTGGGCAGTGGGGAGCTTCCTGACCCAGAGGATAAGAAGGTAGAGGATTACCACAAAGAGCAGCAAGCTGACCTCTTGCCTCAGGAAGTGAAATGGCTTGGACTGTGATCTTTTCAACTGCCTTCTCCAAAAGGAAATTTTAAAGACAGCGCAGTAACTGAAAAGACACTTGCAATGTCAAGAAGTGCTTTCTACGCAGTATTACAAACTCTCACCACGGATTACAGCATGTGTCTTCTCTGCCACACAGGCATTATCTCATCTCTTTAAAAGACGGGTAGATTCAGTCACAGAGAGGTCATATCCAAAGTCACATACAGAGCTGGGAATTAGGACCCATCAAGTTGCACTATGGCAATGTAAGGCATGGTATCTGTTGACTTCACAGTGGGAAGCCCAGCATGAAAAAAAAAAAAAAAATTACCTACTGTCATTTGAGGCATTTTCTTCTTCCACACATCTGCTTGGGGCACTGTATATTGGCTCCAGGTCCCCAAACCTTGGGAAACAGCAGGCTTCCTGCATGGCTGCTTTGGTTGTGTTCCTCATTTCAGGCCATTGTTCCAGACCGTATCTTTTGTTTGGGCCTTGGCAGGCAGAAAGACAGAGAATGCTAATCTTCGCTGTGAGCACAATATGAGAGGCATCTCATTTTCGTTTTCTTTCCTGTAAGTCTTGAGTTTTAAACTCAAGCTATGCAATCAAAATGGAATTCCCCATAAAATGATGGACTCTCTTCCTTGTGCAGGTAGCTGAAAGACACTGGATAAGCCACTTCTCAGGCAAACCCACCCAGCCATAAATGCTTCAGACATGCAATTTATTGTTGAGAATAGGAACTCTTGGATATTTATTGGTAAAAATAGGAAATTCCTCTTCTAAAATTTTGATCTCAAGTACTGTCCTTACTTAAGAGATTTGATGCAGGTGACCATGTTGCTCCAAAATTGTTAGGAGAAGCTGGCACCATCATGTTCACCTAAAATTTTTATTTCACCTAAATTTTTACCTCAAGAATCATTGGTGATTTCCCAACTTCTGGAAATGTTCCTGGTTGTGGTTGTCAGCAGCATTCTCAGAACCCTGCTTATCCCTAATCTGCAAAGGTAGAGAATCTCTTGTATGTGTATGCAAATATTTCACCTGGCATTGCACAGAAGTAAGCTTATCCTGGGTTGATCATGCTCCTCTAGTGTAAGCAGACTTCCTACTTTTTGGGAAATGCTACCAGGAGTTTGATGCCTCATTAAATCATCTCCCCCAAATTTCTGGCCCTCTGCTGGCTGAGATTTTCTGAAAGTGTGCAAAGAATGGTTTTGACTTTCAGCAGGCAGTGTTGAGCATCCGCAGCCACCACCGCCTCCCAGGGAGCTCCTGCCTGTTTGACAGTTTTGAAAATCATTAAGTCATTAAGCTACTATTTAAATAAGGAGCAAGAACCTAATTTTAGGTACCTGTATTTGAAATCTGTATTTGCTCATTACCATCACTTCAAAACTCCTCATACTAGGGACAGAACAGGACTTCCTCAATCCTGACTTCATACATCAGCTCAGACTGCCTTGACCATCTCGTTTTGGTTCCTTTCCTTCAGGGAGTTGTCTGTGCCCACTCCTTTCCTGAGTTTTAAAAATTAAATTAACATCTTGGTGATTTGCATTTATGTGTAGCTAGTCTGTATATATGTGTGCACACATATGCTTGCATATGTGCATGCCTAGATCAAAATACTTTAAAATGCTTTACTGTATCTTAATACATATTGTATATCATCAGTGGAAGTTTTCACTGTGTTCACAGAAAGGTGTGTGTGTGTCTCTGTGTGTGTGTATGAGAGAGAAAGAAAGAGCAAGAGAGACAGACGGAGAGAGGGAGAGAGAGTGCACCAGGAATTATCTATGCATAAAGAAATTAAAAGAGAATATTTTTCCAGAGCAATTGAAGCCCATCTCCTGAACAATGACGACAGCTCCTCATTTTCGACAACAATAGAGGGCACGTAGGAGTCAGCTCATTAGAATATCTGTGGCTCTTTTCTGTTCTCTCTGCATTAAGCCCCCATAATGTCAGTTGTCACTTATTAATGACAATTAACTAGTAATCAGCAGTGAGACTCTTCGAGGTGGTCCTTGCCTGACAGGTGAAGAAAGAGAACATTGCGTAGTGCCATGCAGTGACATGGAACCTTCAAAGGGAGCACGGCATTTCCATAAATTATTTCAGAAAGAAATTTTCTTTTAGACATTCTCTTTAAAGCATTAGGATCTTTAACCCTAGAAGGACTATACGGTTGCAGCTGTCCTCCCTCCCCCCTCCCCTTATCGCTAGTATTGGATAAAATTGGAAGGCAGCCTGATCTGTCATGTAACCCAATTCCCATCTGGGGCTGGAACAGCTATCAACCCACTCTGCTGAAACTATAAATACCTTCCCTTGGTACTCAGCCTTAAGTGCTCACTTAAAATGATGCCCAGATATCAATAGTGAAGTTGCCAACTGTGAGCAGCTAGGTGGATGGCCAGTAGAGACTGCAGCACATCTATTATAAAGTCTTTAAAAATTAAATGACTCACAAGCGCTCGATTTATGTACATGCGTAGCCTTTGAAATTGCACCATCTTCTCCCCTGTTTCTGATGTCTTTTACACTCCCTTCTTATGCCTTGTCTTAAACGAGGTGGAAGCTACTGTTAGCATGTGTTTTTACAGAAACCAGCATACTGAGGCCCTTGGACTCTGCTATAACAATACAAATTAAATGTAGTTATTGCTCTTAGAAACAGAAGTGGGGAAAAAAACCCAACCAGCAGCAACAAAACAACCATTAAGTTTTCCCCACACAAAGCTTTCCTCCCTGCTCCTCTCCCCATCGTATGCAACAGCAAAAGCACTCATCATCATACTTCATTCAAACTATTTGCTCAGGCTTCCATCCTTACCTTGCCTTCTTCTCCCTGACCCTCCAGCTTTTGAACAGACAACACTGTGAAGCCTTTACATTAAATATTTCAGCTGTCCACTACAAAACCCTGAGACAAATTCAGCCTCATTCCATGTTTTTTGCAGGAGGTCAGAGAGGTTCCCAAACATCACTCAGGCATGCTTATATCTCCCAGCACAGAGCCCCTTTGAGCTTTACCTTGCTAGGTCTCCTTTTGTCTCCTAAAAGGCAAGCAGGCCTTCCAGCCTTTCCCTTTTCACCCCTCTCAGTCCTAGCTTTGAAAATCTCTGACATCTGCCCTTGCTAATAGCAATTATTCTTCTATTATTTCTTTTTCCTACCTTGTCCTTCTTCTCACAGTGAATGTCCAAGCTCCAATTCTTTTTTTGTGCTGCTTCTGCCCATCTGAGGCTGCTAATCATTAGACTCCATTCTTAGTCATTCCTAAATCCTATTTCTTCTTTCCACTTTTCCAGACTCCCAGTTGTCAAAGCACACTTAAAAATGTGAAATGTGACACCAACCCCTAAAACTCGGGCAGAGGATATCCCTGTGCAATGTTAAGTCTAGACCTACTGCCCTTTTTAGAGCAAAGCCATCTAGTTTTTCACGTTATCCCGCCAAAGAAAAGTGGTGACAAGAAATAACAGACAGTTAATGCTAAATGCTACAAACTTTAGCAAGGTAGCACTTTAGGCACAGCCAACAACACAACTTTCCCTTGAACATAAAGACACACAGTGCTATACAGTCCCTCTCTGAACCACACTTCATCATCAAGCTACACACTCAGATGCTACTACGTGTGATTATTAATACAGCATGCCCACTGCAAACATGCTGAGTGCATTTGACCTTGGAGTATGAAGTAATATACAGTTGTGGACAGTGTCTGAGCCTCCAAGTGTTTTTAGAGACAGTATTTGCACATTAATAAACTTAAATCTTGTTTACTGGCAGAATTTTCCAGTTAAACCATTACAGTTACACTGGTAGCATTACACAGGTTCCCTGCCACAGAAGCCCTGGGCAGATTTTCTTATTAGAAAATAAAAGTGACTTTTTCCAGTTGGCTTAAATTGCTTCCAAAGTACTTTGGTCTAAATTGAGAAAAAAACTCCAGAATGAAAATGCCCAGGGAGTGACTTATACCACTCAGTTACCAATGAGAAAAGCCATTAATGAATCCCACATCCTACCTACAATGGGTCCAGCTTCACCTGGAACATGAGATGAACAGAACTGACCTACTCTACTACACAACTTTTTCACCTCTGTAAGTACTAAGAAATTAGATGCCAAAGCCCCTGAAGCCAAATGGCAGCAATTTCAGGAGCCACTTGTATTGCTATGCATAGTGGGTTAAGCTAGAGTGAAGAGACATATGAACAAAGCGACACTTCTGAAAACATAAAATTTATCAAGATCAAAATCCCCCACTGTCCTGTTCTTGCCCTCCCAGTCCACCCTCCAACTCCTTGCAGAGCAATAGTGACTGGCAGAGCCACTCTGCCAGTTTTCCTTGTTACGCTGGAGGCTGGGTGGAGAGTGTGGAGAAGATGATGTTCTTGACACTGAACCTGTAGCAGTGCTTCCATGACAACAAATAAGATGCAACACGTTGGAACCGTGCAGTGACAAACTAAGTCTAACCAGGACCTGAGGAAGGCAGTTAGTTTTGATGGAATGCTGCTCCTCAGAAATGCTCAGGTTAAACCACAGTTTCTTTGCATGTCCCAGTGCACTGTGCAATTCCTGGGTGAAAGAGGAAAAAATTGGCAGAAATCTTTTTTTTCAGAGACCATCTCCAGGAGTTTACAGCAATGGTCTCCACTAGCTACAGAATGGGGCAAATGGTATTTGATCCAAGCTGTCTGTATCAGAGGACAATGCCCATTGCCAAGATCAAACAATCTATCCTGCCATTCAAAAATACAAAACCTAGTAATTTTAAGTAATTCACCAGGATTGATATTTGGTCTCATCACTGCTCAGTCTTGAGTATCCAAACCTCATTGAAAGGAAAGTCAAGGGGTGAATGGATTCTGACCATGGTGATACACATTATGATATAATGAAACTGAAGTGTCAGCTGGCAGGTTAATGCGTTTTGCCAAACTGATTTAGCACCTACCAGTCCACTAGAGAACTTATTTGAAAGAAACTGCTTGCTCTCAGTAAATGAATCTTCCATCCCAGATCATATTGCACAGAACTCAACTACTTGTTGTGAGGATAAGCCTTCTGGGGAGTAAGAGCATGTGCCCGAGAGCATGCTCTAGTGGCCGCACCTCTAGCTGCTGGTCATGAGCTTTGGGCACTATTTCTGACTATGTGGCCTGTAGTGTGCTGCTTTCTGCATTTCACCATCATGGGTGTCATTTTTGGGTAGGAAATACAGGTACCATTCCAGTTTAGTGGTTTGTGATTAGCTCCAATACAAACTTCAGTTTGTACACACTTAAAGAGGTGGCTTTGAACAAGTTGTCATGAATACTAAAAAGGTGACTTCCACCTGCATGACCCTGAAGGTTGGCCTCCATTTGCCTAATGTGTCCCACCAGCCTCTAGGATTTCATAATGTACGCTGTTCTGAGCAAACGAATCAGCTCTGGACTCATAGAAGAGCAGATGGGTTGCAGGCAACCAGACTCCAACCTTCCTTCCTCAAGTGACCATGTGGCATTTAACCACAGGTGTCTTACATCTGACAAGCCTGGTCAGGAACCTGTCAGGCTTCAGCCTGCAACTTCAGACAGTGCTGACACAACCACTCTGGACTGAATACAGTATGCTCTCACTACATTAAATTGGTTCAGATTTATGCTGTAGTGATGGTCAACACATTGTGCCCTGAACAATTTAGTCTGAAAATTGTGCCTTCAAAAAGAAATAATAACTTTAACAAATAATTTTCCCTGAATGTTTTACACTAAGAAGTTTATCCAGAAGTAAAAACCATTCAAATCCTGGGTATTATGAATCAAATTTAAACTTTTCATTTTTCACAGGGATGGGAAAAAAAGCTCAGGTAACAACTACAGTAGTTAGGATAAATCTTACTAGATGCATTTTGACTACGCTGACCCTGATTCAGCAAGTCACTGGACAGAACTGTAGAGGCGTTTAAAAATAAGGGATCTTCACAACAGAGTAACTTGATCTTCTCATTCCTAGTGCGAAGGTCTACAGCTTTTATAATCATTGCACATTCTAATATTGGTTGTCTGAAAATAACTAGATCCACTAGTTATTTTCACTATCAGTGCCCACAGTCCTGACCTCCTGGTGCTAAACTACTCTAAAATCAGTTTTGCTATATCACCGGTCAAAAAACAGAGTTAATGAAGATGTGGGATAAAGAAGCACATTTCACAAATTATACTAACCTCAGGTAATCTGCATCGTCTTAGACTTGTAAAAATTTCTCCTTTTCAACAATACATGCAGTTTTGGATATTGGTATTTTCACTTAGCTATGATAACACCTTCTACTTAGAATAGCATCTTTCATCCCAAAATGTGGTCTCTAGACCTACCTGTAGGATGAAGCTGAGAACACACAGTGATGAAGAGAAACTAGACAAAGCCACATGAAAACATTACAAGAAGAAACTCCATCAGAAGAGTGGGGAAAACAAAAATTTGGAAGAATCATATTATAGAGATTAATATCTGGCCAGTAAATTTGGGTTAGCATTCTGTTCTCATCCACAGACCGAAAAGGACCCTGCTTTTAAATTTCAGTGAACAGATGGTGAAATCCCACTTCCTGCTACTTTCATGCTGGGAGAGTAACTCAATACTGCATCAGCCAGGAGACCAACACCTACAGAGCTGCAAGAACACTCTGCATGGAAACTGGCCTCTCCTTGGAGGTCTCCTAACCAGGACCCCTGCCATATTATTTAAAAAATATCACACACTCAGATCTCAGATGGCTTTGGAAAATGCAAGCGATAGCTGATGCACTGTGTCTTGATTAGCCTAACATAAGATAATATGTATATTTCATGCCTTTATGCTTAATTGCAATTGCATTTTAGTGGCTTCCATGAAAAAGATGGATTATATTTGGCATCATTATTACTAGTGTAACCAGCCAGAGAAAGCTGCAACAAAGTTATGTTGCAGAAGACATTAGGGAATAACCCACAAAATGCTATTATAAAAAAAAAAAAAAAAGAAAAAGAAAAAAAGAGGTATTTAATTCATGACTCATGTTGTCAGTACACAGATCTCCCAAATTTCCAGTGGTTTGCATCAGTTTTGAAACAGCAACATAGAAGAATGCACCAAAGCAGAAATCAAACCTGCAAAAATAAGCAAACCAAGATCTTCCACTCTAATAACAGATACAAGCAAAGGTCTGAACACCAGCAATGTAATGATGAAAAAAAATGAGCTTTATACATCTCTGAAAAGAATCAGACACACTGGATTTTGCATACATCACAAAACAGGTATACAGGCTTCCAGAAGCTATGATGAGGTTTAAAGATCTTAGGTTTATTTTCTTCAAGATCAGTCCTGAAAGGCTTTGTGGTGTCTTCCATCCAGTAGCTTTAGAACCTACTCGTAGAATAGCACAAACTTACTTTTGTTGCAATCTTACCAAAAGAAGAAATAAACATGGAAAAAAATTCTGGGAAAAAGAATAACTGCATTTTGAACTCTGCAATTTCTTTTTTAAAAAGGAATTTTTTTCTGAAATACAATATTCAAACAAAGGTAGCAAAAATCAAAATAACAAAGGTCATACTGTTACTGTACTTCATTTTCTTAAGCGGGAGAACCATCAGAGCCCTCCAATTTTCATCTACTCCATATTTCAGTCATAGAAAGTGTTACATCAGCATAGTCACCAGGTAAAGCTGCTGGTTTATTCTAAATGGACTTTCTTCAGACAGTGGCACAGATGATGAGTGATTGTCCAATTCTGAAGCTATCAGAACTGAATGGATTTAGCAATGTCATAAACACCTCTCGAGGGAGTCACCTGGTGTTGAGAACTCACTTTACATGCCGTGTTTCAAAATCAGTTTTAATGGATTTACATTAGATTCAAACCCACTTTAGAGCTATTATTTCTCCCTTTCAACCTTTTCACACATTACTGCAATGTACTACAGCATATTTTATAATCACATGTTTGCAGGCCTGTGGGAAAGTAAACAAAACTTCAAAGGGTTATTATTTAAGGACTCTGTATTATGGCCATAGGCCTGACTGTTTTTCTTCCTCACCACCCCTTGGGCCCAAAGCACATAATCATCCAGTAATTGAACTGAAATGTCTAAATGGCTAGATCCCCTGAAGGACATAGGTAGTTAGCAGTGAAGAAAGTAAGGGACATTTTAAAAAACCCTCGTGGCACTTTCCTGCACTACTTAGAAACACCGTATAAATGTAACTGACCTGGACCTGATAGGCTTTTAAGGGAACAGAACCGTGCGTGGATATTTCTGGAGCTGTAGCTAAAGTAAAGATTAAATGTTGAACCATGATGTATTTGGAAGCAAAGATCTTACATTTAAATTACTTTCAGAAGAACCGAGAAGAAACAGGAATATACATATATATACAGAAGTATATATAGCACAACAGTATCACTAATACCACGTGAAAGCAAACCCCTCTAGGTCCTCATATTTAATAGCCCATCCAAAAAGTGTAATGGATAGCAGATCCCAGGCTTTCATACACTGTAACTGTCAAAGCACTCAGGAGATAGAGAAGTGAAGGCTCTGACAGCTCTCTTTTACATTCTAAATGACATCTGCATTCAACAGAACAGAAATAAAGATTAAGGGAAACACCTGATATGATAGCGCTCAGCTTACCTCAAAATGCAATATTTAAAAAGTACAGAGAAACACAGGTCTGCCTCCTTGTACTGTAAGTAAAAACTGGTGTCAAAGCCTCTGAGGTCTTCACCGCTGCCAGGGAGGCAGCACCGCAGCATCCAACAGACCGCAGGGGCAGGAGCCACAGCCTCTGACTATGGAACTCCTGGAATCAAAAGGTTTCACCAGGGAAGGGAGGGAGGGAGGAGACAGCTTTGAACACACACAGAAAATGGCTACAGGTACAGCTGCACATAACTTGGTCAAAACCTTTGCAGCCTCTCTCGTACCCCAGCGAGGAGCAGGACGCCCCCGGCTGCCCTGGCTGTGTACCCTTAGCAGCGAGTGCCTGCTGCAGATCTCCCCTCAGAGGTTACCAGCATTAGGGCTTTGAGCGAGACACGTCAGCACACAGATCAGGAGAGATGATTTCAAGTAGATTTTCGCTGGTTGATTATATAAACGATGCCTCTTATAGCTGGAGCAACACCTCAAAGGCAATTTAATGACGACATGACAATGTATGTAAATCAAGAACTGCATGTGGGTTTATTTTACACTTGAGAAAACAGTGGATTTAATTGTGTGAACCAAAATGTACTGTACAATATTAATGATAAAACATCAAAATGTATAATTCATAGTGCATTGCTTGCTTTATTTTTATTTATTTATTTTTTTTGTCAGATAGTTCCTTTAAGTACATGCATCTGGAAAGATGCAGGTGCCAGTAAAATTCCTCTATTTATATCAAGCTGCAGGAACTAAATTTTATTCAAAAAGTGTGGTTTTACATTATATACACAGAAATTGAATATAAAATGACAATATAAAAAGTTAAAAGAGAAAGCATACAGCCAGAAGGTACAAAGAAAGTTGAACAGTTTAAAATGGTACGATATGTAACATGTATTTTTTTAAGCTGATGCTGGCAATTTACAAGGAACAGAATCCAACATTTGCCCCATTTTTTTTTGTTTTCATTTACCAATGCAGCACACTATAGAAAGGTCAGCTTGTACCAAAGCTTAACATTTGTAAATAACTATAAACTGCAGTATTTTACAGAAAAAAAAATAAAGGAAAGAAAAGAGCATTTTTACATTTGTTTTAAATAACAGCTTGCATACTTTTTTTTTCCTTTTGCCAAAAAGTGGCAATTCTCAGCATCCAGAGGGTTTGGGCATAGTGGCAAATTGGTTTGCTTGTTTTTTTATTCATTATATAACTTATACAGTTGTGGCTTCCTAACCCCTTGAGTACTACACAGCTCTCCTTCTTCCAAGGACTGCATGCACAATATCTTCACAAACCAGTTCTGCATTTAAAAAAAAAAAGCTCATTCAATAAAAAAAAAAAAAAGTCCTGCTTCCGACGCAGATTTTATTTGAATGAAATGCCTTTAAGCCTTTTGTTTTATTTTGTTTCTCCTTATTTACTTATTTAGTCACTGGGAAAGGCACAGAAATGCTATTACAGTTCTCAGAGGGTTAAAACTTGACACTACCAGGTTCTGTGACCTTTATTGTCATGGCAACTTTGTAATTTTAGGATGTCTCTTTATCATTGTTCTTTGTGTCTTTCTTTACGGCTAAATTAATGTCTCTCAATAGTGTCTCCCACTATATTCTACAAAAGATAGCTTAACATCAAGGACAGATGTTGAAAATAAAGGTCAGACTTTGACTCACAAAAAATAAAAACAGAAACAAAAAAATAACCATGCACAGATCAGACAAAGAGCATATAAATATAACTACAAAATAAGTGTAAGAAAAACCAAGGTCCAGATAGGCAGTTCAGCAACAAAAGTAAGACTGATTTCAGAGGCTCAGGTCAGGCCTAGTGCAGTACTATGAAGAAGTTTAGTGCAATGTTCCTGTGGTCACTTGCATACCTGGCTGCTTACCTGGACGCTATTGTTTTTCTAACTCAGTTACATAGATCAGATGGTCCTCTGGGGACTTGCCATGTGTTTTACTAAGGTGCAGTTTGACTGCATGCTTGCTTGCAAAAGTTCGGTTACAGAGCTTACATTGGAATGTGGAGCCTAAGTCCTCCTCGGCAATTCCAAGTGAGCCCAAAGTCTTGTTTGTGAGGACTTTTGAAACATTCTGCTGTTCTTGAATCTGATTAAGTGGCAACTTTGACAGATCCTTCAAACTAAACCCTAGGTGTGTCTCTAAGTGACTTATGTATGTAGAAGCAGTCCTGAACTGAGAGGCACAATCATTGCAAAAGAAAACAGGATGTCCTGTGTCCAAGTTCTTTAAAAATTTAGTTCCACCTGTCCTCCTTAACTGATACTTCACATTGGCCAGCCAGTGGCTAATTGTGGTCATGGAAAGACCAGTAAACTTAGAGATGTGTACCCGCTCTTGTGGACCTAGGTCCGACATAATGTATTTGCCTTCTGGGGTCTCCCTCAAGCTGGAAGCAAACTGGGCTTGAAGAATCAGAAGATGCTGAGGGTTCCAGTTGGACTGCCTGCCCTTCCTCTTGTGTACTGGTGACAGTTCATCCAGAGCTTCCTCAAAGCTGCTCCCATCAGCATCAGACTTTTCTGACACGGTAGAGGGAGTTGAAGACTTGGGTGTCAAACGCCCCGTGAGGTTCTTCACCATATCGGAAATATCCAGCAGGGCACTCTCCCTCAGCGGGGATGAGGCAGAGTCAGCCACACTGGAAACAAGAGGCTTGTTTTTGGACTTAGTTAAATCAATAGGTTGATCGCTGTTCTCATAGTAATACCGATCAATAGCGTCAGCCTGCTTGACTGGAGTGGTTGGGTAAATGGGTTTGTCCAACATGCTGTTACTAATTTTGTACAGCATGGCCAAAGGGTCCAGAGAGGGGCTTACCGGCTTAGAAATTTTGCCTAAGTGGGTATTCATAATGGACTGTAAAGCGCTCAATGGATTAATGAAGGATGGCTCAGGTGAATGATCTGTGATAATTCCTAAATTGTTACAGCCATTTGCAACCTTTGTTTTAAGTGGCTCTGTACCATTTGGCGTATGTGCTTCTGCTGGACTATCCTTTTTGACCTTCTGAACTTCAGACTCAGAGCTCTTCTTTGGCTGCTGTTTGTTATTAATTTCTTCTGCTTTTGGGAAGTCCTTGTTTTCTTTAGCAGCAGGTGACATGGGTTTAACTGGAGAACTCTTCTCCTTCTCCAAAGGCTTCTCTTCCTTCTTCACGTTGATTTTACCAGTAACTTTCTCCACTAGCTCCTCCATAGCAGATACATTGCTCTTGTGAGGTGGGGGTGTGAGATTGCCTGGGGAATGGATGAGTGCGTTGTGTTCTGACGACAAGGATTTCACACTGCTCGCGTAGGACGGCTGCATTTGAACACTCTGCACCGCGGGCTGAAGGGGTTTCACTGTCCCCGGGAGCTGGTAAGCTGCATGGATACTGGGATATCCTCCCCAGGAAGGGGCTCCATTCTGGGCTTTGCTGATGGCTGTTGTCACTGTGTTCTCCAGGGATTTCAATATGTCTATTCCGCCTTTAGGACTATCATCTAGGTCTTCCTCTCTGAGGTATTGATACAAAGTTGTTGGCTCGAATTTCTCTGTAGAGTCCTCACTCTCTTCTTTAATCTTTTTCTCTGTTTCAGTGACCACCAGCTTTTCCTTCTCTAGGTCTTTCTTTTCCTCTGAGTTTGTGGAGCCCGCTGGGGAATCGGGCTGCTTTTTAATGTTGGAGGCTGGTAGCCTTGTATGGGTGGTGGGTGGAAGAGGTATAGACTGTATTTTCTCCTCCACCACTGGGTCCAACACAAGCTGTTTGCCTTTTTTGGAAGCAGAATTGGTCACCTTCAAGAAATGACCGGTGACCATCATGTGAGCAGTGAGCTGCTGCAAAGTATCATGGGAACTGCCACATTCCATGCATTTCAGTATTTGGGCTTTGCGTGCCTCAAACTGCCAAGTGTAGCTAGCACCATTTTGATAGCCATAGCGGTTGTTCGGAGTCACGTAGGGGTTGGCAGTTTTCTGATCCTTTGCAGACTCACCCAGTGAAGCTTCTGCCGTGATCCCTGTTGGCTCAGGTGAACAAGGCGAAGCCAAGTCCTGAAGTGCTCGCTTTTTGGTAGAAGGGACCAATTTGGTGATGGCGGGTACTGGCTCCTTCAGAGGCACTTTCTGGTAATGCTTTGTTTTTATCATGTGGACACTGAGGTCTTGCAAAGACTCAAACGAATGCCCGCAGTACATGCACTTCAGCACTTTCTGGGCATCCTCTTTGCCTTCCATTTCCATAAGCGATCGTTTCCTAGGCTTTGACCACCGCTTGGTCTTATCGGCTTCTTTGTCTCTGTTGTCATCACGGTAATGTCCAGTTTCATTCATGTGCACAGTTAGCTCCACCAGCGTGTCGTAGGCCGCGCTGCAGTCTTTGCATCGGAACTTGCTGGCACCGGTGAACACAGACCCATAGAGTTTATTGTTTTGCCGGTAAAGCTGCACCGTGCTGAAGAGACTCGGCTCTGGTAGAAGTCCGTACGATGACGTCTGTTGCAGAGTTTTAGCCAACGCAGCTTGGTGCCAGTCGTAACCCGAGCCACCACTGTTACTATTGCTGTTACTAGTACTACTGGTGGTTGTACTGGTACTTGTGTTGGTACTGGTAGTACAAGTACTCTGGGAATTGGCATTGGTGTCAGTACTGGTCACACTTTCATTCTGGCTGATTCCGTTGTTGCTGGTGGTTGGATTGGATTTCTTTAAGTCCAAAGCTAAACTGGACCAGCAAGTCTCTGAAAGCAAATTTGCATACACAGCTTTTATTTGTGCCAAGCTGTCCTGTGGATAGGAAACATTGTCTGTGCACTGAGGATCCTCTTTCTCTTCTTTAGAGGAAGTGCTTTTGAAATGGGCCAGCTGATCGCTGTTTTCACTAAACGGCGAACCATAGCCTGCATCCTGATTAGTTGCAGTGCTGACTGGGGAGTTCTGGTAGCTTTGAGCCTCTTTGATCTCCGCTTCTTCATTGCACAAATACTCATTCTCCTGGATGTCCAGAGACAGCCCATCATCTTCCACGCTGTCTTCATCTATTTCTGCTGCTTTCAATTCTTCCTCAGGAACATATGCTAAAATACAGGAGGGGACATGGGGGGAAACAAGACAATGTTATTGAACACGCACATTTTACATGGCTCTCCTGCACTGAAAACTGTAACCATGAAGACAAATTTTGAAGATACATCCGAAACCCAAACTCACCATCAAAGACAAATTTTGAAGATACATCCGAAACCCAAACTCACCATCACTCACATACTCCTCCTATAAATCCACACACTCTGTCATGGTTAAGTTTGATATCAGTGATACTGAAGAATAAACTTTGACTTCAGCAG
This sequence comes from Zonotrichia leucophrys gambelii, assembly GCF_028769735.1. Taxonomy (NCBI): domain Eukaryota; kingdom Metazoa; phylum Chordata; class Aves; order Passeriformes; family Passerellidae; genus Zonotrichia; species Zonotrichia leucophrys. The sequence goes on from NC_088171.1 coordinate 94,680,158, forward strand.
TAAAATATGTGCCAGGCCCACAGTAAATGCCATAATATCAAAACTAAAATCAAACAAAGAGCCTACTAAACTAGTTTTTATCAACTTAAAAAAATGACGTAGTGCTGAGCTATATTTACTGCACTACATATGTATGTGTAACGCGTTGCAGCTGACCTGCATCCCTCAGACCATGACACTCAGAATCACTGACTTGACCAACTCTATCTTGTCAGTTCTGTCTTTTCTTGCAAACTGGCTTTAGCTGCAGCTGCAGGGGCCATTTCTGTGTCACTGATACCTGACTCTAATGAAGCCATACAGGGCAAGAGTGTCAGGTCAGCTGTTCCCAGGGTCTCCTGGTGTTTGGCTGTATTGCGTCCATCTGAGAGCAGAACAGCTTTCATTTTTGAAAGGTGAAAAGAGAAGCAAGACTGATTGTTTTCTGAAATGGGAAGGATGTATTTTGCCTCCTGTTATGATCTGATGTGGGTCGTTCATTTACCATTTTGAAAAAAAGCAGTCAGAAACTAAAAGTAAATACTAGAGATTAATTTCTTAAAGCAACAAACAAAAACCTTGAGATCTCCACTGCAGCTTGATTATTGGTTTCGGAAAATACAAAACTTTTCTATTGCATTGCTATCTGTGAAACTATATGATCTCACCAAACTATGTGTTTATCTATATCAAACTATTTGTTAAACTAGCAAATGTGATATTCATGAGCAGATGGCCATTACATCAAAACACATTTACTCCAAGGGCTCAATTCACAGAAGTGACTTACATGTACCTAAGTGATAAATGTACACTTTCATTGCAAAGCAGAAAACATAGTTGTACACATTTCCCTCCAGTTTTGTAAAAGAAGCTTAAAAAAATCACAATGCCAACGGAATGTAGATAATTTATAAGAATGTCAAGGTAGAAAATACGGATTATGAACAATTTTCAGTAACTGTATAAAAAAGTGCCTCCTTGTCAGGTGAACTCTGCAGCAAGTGATGCTGAAATGTGTCCTGTGTCCTTTCATGGTACAATACTGAAAGCAAGCCAGAAAATAGGCACTTCTGCTCCTATGTGGTATGAAGAAAATATGTATTATTATGTTAACAAAGCTGAGGTCTTCTTCAGCTGGGGGTAGCATGAGTTGAGCTTCTTTTTGTACACAGTTGCTAACATATTCTGAAATGACTTTTCTGAAAAATAAAAAGAATCTTCTTTCATTGTAATATGAATACTCTTTGAAACACATTATGGTCAGTACTGCATTATGTATTCACCTTTGCAATTCACTCTTAATGCAGCCCCTAACTGCTTTAGCCTGATCTTTTAAGATGAAGCAGGAAAATACTCTATCTAGTACTAGGGTTGTACTGAACCTTAAGATTCCCATTGCATTTTTCTCCTGTCCCCTAAATGTCAATATTTTCAGATGATAATTTGACCTTTTAGTTTTTAAAAAAGTTCTGATCAGGGCCCAAAAAGATAAATCAGCCTCAAGTGTTTTCTAATATGTTTAAAAGGACAGGTGAGTACAAAGCACAATAAATAAAATTCAGAAATAATCCTGGAGTCAAAGGCCAGGAAGATGCTAGAAAAGCATTGTAAAACCAGATGAAAATATTCTCTAAAAGACATTTTGTCCATAAAATGAATAATAGAATGCAGAAGTCGTAAGAGAATTCCGAAGGCAGCCAGCTTCCCTGTCTTTCAGCAATGCTGCTGTTGGAACATGCTGCAGATATTTGAGGATGGTAGGACCACTGCAGTTCTGAACTCTAGGTAACACATAGAATTCACTCCCACAGCTGCAGTCTAGGATCTCTTAGCCATCTCATTCAACATACCTTTTTGCAGTAGTTTTTAATGGCAAAAGACTATACAATTTTAAGTATCAGAAAAGCAAAGAATAGTTAAAGAAGAATATGGCTTCTAATTTTGAAATTATTTTTAAATAGAAAATAAACCCCTCTGAGACCTAAAATGCACAACAACGGGCAGTTACCATCTGGCATTTTTATAAAAAAAAAAACCAAAACCAAAACCAAAACAAGTACAAGCCAAAAACTGAGAAGACACGCATTTTGAGCTTTTATGAACAGCTTTCTTCTCACTAATCCTAGTGCAACTATGTCACTTTTCTCCAATTTTCGCATCCCAATATTTTTAATAACTAGGTGCAAAAAACTGTTGTAAGATGCAGGATGTTCTGATAGTTGATGCAGCATTTTGTAAGGATCCATATTAATTATTTGCTTACATCTCTACTTAATTCTAATTTACATAAATATATATTTTTATAATTGCTATATATAACCATCTATATATCTGCTTAAATAGAAACTTTAATGATCCATTGCCATGTCTTTTATTTTTCTTTATTTACTTATGAGGGTGTTTTCTCTATTCTCATATATTTGCCCTGTATTATAAAAATAAAAAGGAGCTAAACCACACAAGAAACATTATAACTACATGTAAGGTCCATGTTAAACTGCCATAGCAAAGAAACCGAGTGTCAGGGTGAAATACTCATCATTTACTCACTTTTTCTACTCTTTGGTTTTGCTGAGACTACTACATGATTGAGTTCACTCCTTTACCAACATATACTGTAATATAAGGGTTAAGAATATACAAATGGCCAGAACTATGATTTTCTACTATTTCAGAATTTAAGCCAGTTCTAAATAAACCCTGAATTTATATGATGTGCACACCCACATGTCTGAACATGTATCTATAGTCACAAAGAAATAATGCTCCTTAATAAAAAAAAGAGTAATTTATCTGTAATATTTAATTTTCTATCACTGCAATAAAAAAAATAGTCTCTTTAACTCCTTTGGTTATCATAGGATACAGACAATACCTGTTCATTCAAGACTACTAATGCTTATGAGATGAATAGCAGCACTCTCAACATATGGTATTTTGCAAGGTCAGTGCAATTCTCTAACTGAAAAGGTTTCTGTAAGAGCTAACAGAGAAGCAAACAAAAGGAAGAATGTTAATGTCTAAAAGCATGTACGTTTTACTAAAATTCTCACAGAAATCTGACAAATAAATAAAATTCAGTATTTTAAACACAGCAAAAATGTTCCTATTATAATTACTTGCAGAGAGAAGTAATATATTCTACCTTAAATAAAAGCATGAGATGTTCAGATTCTAAATTACAAAATGTAGACAAACAGACAGATTTCAGACAACATATCTTTCTGTGACCGAGCAACTCTCAGCAATCTTCTTCAGACATTCCTGCATCTGCAAAGGTACTGCTGGTTTACACATGTCCCAGAATCACACAAAAATATCAAGAGCAGATATAGACAATGATCCTCCCCAACAATAACTATATTCAAAGTAGAAGAAATTACAGAACACAGCGTCAGCTTTTCTCTTCCTTCTCATTTGTGTCTAGACACACTGAGGCAAATGCAAGGTATAAAAGAGAGAAAAACCTTCAAATTCCAGACAACTGAAAATTAGGGGGGGCATTTTGTATTTCTTTTTTTCCTATTAAGTCTTGCTATTATTTTTTTTTTTTTGCCTATAAAATGTGCCTTCTGGATGCCAATGCTTCCCCATAGATATACTGTCATCTTTGAGCAGTGTTAAAAGCTGTGCATTCTAATCTAAGTGGACATGAGATGCTATATATTGTACATGTGAGTAGCACAGCACATTGTGTTTGCTTCAGTGAGAATATTTACACTATAAATACACATCCATTGTTTGAAAAAGCAGACAGAGATCTGAAATGTAAGGATGTGGTTAAAAATAAAAATATTCTCACATAAAACCTTTCCACAACCTTGGAACTATGCCTTTGAAGGAATTTGTCTCTGCAGAGGTATTCTTTTCCATTCAAAAAGGGATTCAACATTGAATAAATTATTTTGAAAAGCACCAAAAGTAATAATTGTATTTGGTTTTAGTAGTCTACAAAATTAAAAGCAGTAAGCTCTTCAAGACCCAATTTTAAATCCTCAAAATAAATAAATTTATTCAGAAGAAACACCTAAGCAGTGAAAGTCACAGTTCAGTAAAGGAATTGAATACTGAGATAATTTTCACTGAAATACCTATTTCATAGTTTTGACAAATAGGGATAGGTTTAGGTCTAAAATTCTTCACTAAATCAGGGCCTACTCTGTGACTAAACAATAGTGGCACAATGTGAGTGTTCACCATTCTTCAAGAGATGTATTGCCACAGCTTTTAATATTTACCCAGCCAACAGGAGACAGCAGCTGCAGAAGTTTTCACAACCCACACTGTCACCTTGCACAAACTGCACTCCAGGCTGGGGGTAATTTCCACTGCACACAAGAACACATTTCATATCTTAGGGAAAAAAAAATACAGCTAGAAAAGACAATCTATAGCCACATATCTCCCTCATTATGGAAAAACGAGGGAGATGAAAAAACCCAAATCATTTTCAGACATGTTTCCAGAACACAGAGTGATGAGAATTTTAGAGAAGAATCCAAAATCACACATTATGAGAGTTTAACAGGCGTGCTGGAAGATTTGTGAATCTTCTGTATTAGTATATACAAATGTTCATACAAAATTCTGGCACAGATGCTACAAATCTGTGTGCACGTGTGTGTTTCTATATTACGATGTCACTATGGTGGAAAAATATGGCTTAGTTATGACAATGGCTGAGGAGCAGCAGAGAATATTAGACAACCAGATAACCTTACTACAGAGGCTTGTGTCTTTCATTTCTAATTGCAGCAAAATGGGGGGCAAAATACTAGAACTGCCTACCCTCTAATTCTAATGCAATGGGTCTGAAAAGTAGATAAGGCACTGTAACAAGAGCAACCTCCATGCTTCTAGCAGGTTGAATGATAACCCTTAAAGGCATCCCATTAAAAGCCAACAAAAAGATTCTTCACCTCTTTCTCTTCTCTCCTCTATCCCCTTAAAATGAATGCTGCAAATTATTAGGCAACGCTGGCAATTGGAGAACGAAGCAGCTTGCATGTGGGTATATTTTCACAGTGATTCTAATCTGAGAAATTTACTTGCTCTTCCCCTTCTATCTGATAAACTATACATTCAAGCGTTCTCATTAGCGTTCAGATCACCAAAGAGAGCTGGAGATGAATCAGTCCATCCACCCCTCCTCTCCCTGCTCTGTCGAGATTATTTCATTGAAATGTTCATTTTCATCCCTGCTGGCAACATTAGAATGGAAGTATTTAACCTGTTTCCATTACTTATACAAATTACCATTATGGGGTAGGACAGATGTTAGAATCATGCCACATAACTGACTTCCATACATTCTTTACAGGGAGGATAAGAAGAAGGAAAGCTGTTAGATCATATTATCCAGTCTCAATAATGTTCTCTCTCCTCCCAGATTCATTAACTTCCAACATCAACGTTTCCCTTTCTTTCTGTGTGAAAATGCTCCGTCTCCTTGAGCTCATTTAATTTGGAGCAGGGAATCTTTGTCAGAAATAATTTTTTGATCAGGTGCTCTAACTAAGGGGTGAAGGGGGGCTGGGGAAAGAATAAAGAAAAGGGGGGGAAAAACCCAACACCTTGTCGAAAATGTTATTTCTCTAACATGGATGATGAAAGAGAAGTCAGTTAAGATGCTGGTACTCAAAGATGGCTGTCACTTCAGATAGGGGATGGCACGACTCACCTAGACAGGTGACGCTTTGGTGGAGAAAAGGCTTGCTGCATTATTGAGAGCACCAAAGATCAGGATGACAAAGACTGTAGGCCCAGGGTGCCTGGGGCTCCTAGAGAAGTGACTTCAGCAGGCACATGGATTTCAGCCTCCATTTGCATCACTAACTAATAGTGAAGCACAAACCAAAAGTTCGGTGATTAAAAGGCAAGCACGCATTTACAGACGGCAAACACCCAAGTCACCATCAGCACTAACTTTCTATTCATTTCCAAACAACATGGGAAAAGCTCAAGGTGTTTAAGTTTAAAAAAAAAAAAGAAAAAAAAAAGAAAAAAAAAAGAAAAAAAAAGGATTTTATTACAAATTACTTATTCAAAAGGCTTTCCTGTTCAACTCCCTATTTTCCTGCTGAATTATCTTCCTGCCCGCCCCTTTAATGCTTGCTTAAGGCTTTGTGATTTTGCCATCCCACAATATATCCTTGCACTCTAAAGTAGCTGAGAATCACTGCAAAATGCATCAAATTTGCCAGCCCTTCTCACGTGAACACATTTGCAAGAGAAAGTTTCAGCTCCGAGTACAAACAGCAAACACAATTCCT